>NC_133326.1:263666302-263847367 GCF_042186555.1 Aquarana catesbeiana
TTCGCAACTTTACAACTAGAATACAGCCTACTGGCATTTGAACAATTTAATTATGTTCGCGTAGCATCCTATCTCAAAAGCAATAATACCATCAAATATAGCTTATTCTGGCAGATACACACATATCTTACTACTAGAGAAAGTCGCAGAGGTGGCATTTCCCTATTCTACAACTTCCTCAATGACAAATCTATACTTGTGAAAACAAACTCTATGCTTGCCTGGGAAAGGGACTTTACTGCCTCCTTCACGAAAGAACAATGGCACAAAGCTCTACAACATACTCATTCAGCTACTAAATGCACCAATCTTTGGGAACTCTACCACAAGGTCAGCAAAGATGGTACCTGACACCATATAGGATCACCAAATTTGACCCCTCCACACCCCCTTTGTGTTGGAGGAATTGTACACAATCAGGTACCATCTTTCATATACTATGGACATGTGGGAGACTGGCTAAATTTTGGTCCAGTATATTCACAATCCTTCGCCAAGTTATAAGGCCTACCTATACAATTTTCCCCTTCCCTAGCCCTCCTAAATCTAGGCATTGAAGATATACCACCACCCCATAGGAAATGCACCACCCACATATTCCTAGTGGCTAAATTAGTGATACTCAGACTATGGAGATCCCCAAACCCCCCAGAGGTAGCAGAGGCCATCCGCACACTATCAGTCCACTACACTTATGAAAGTATGTTAGCGACAATAGAGGGAAAATACGCAGATTTCCTCCCCCACTGGCAATCATGGGTAGAATGGTATAATGTCTACAAGGCACAACAAGGCTAAAATAAACCTCATAAGCAACCAATCTGAGCTCATTAACATATATCTTGATCATCTCCAGTGGAGTCCCGAGCAATCGTACCCTATTTAGGATCCAAGTTCCTTCTTTTTTCTTTCTTAGATTCTATGGTTATTCCTTACCTGTTTTATTTTGAGTTAGAGTTACAAGCTCTCGGTGAATGTTTACTAACATAATAAAAACATGTTGAACCTTAGCTACAACAGGAGAAAATTAATGATTATATATCTCATCTGAAATGAATATTACGTTAAAAGGGGCCTGTAGGTGCTGTCCCTCCATCAGAGCACAGTAAGTTCCCATGGGGTGCCTGGGAGAGTGAGACGGCACCTCTCGCACTACAAATATAATTTGTTATGTACACCAATGTTAACATAGATCTGAAAGTTTATTATCTTTGGTCATTGATGTCAACTTTTGTAATGTTTAGTAATATATGGTAAATATTATTCACCTTTTGTATAATGACAAAATTGAATAAAAATTATTGATAAAAGACATTTGAGAATGAGGGCTACATTGTCGGCATTAACTACAGCAAATTCCATATAGCAAAAAGACAAATCTTTTGTTCTATTGAGACCCTTAGAGGTTGATTTACTAAAACTGGAGAGTGCATGGTAGAAAATCAGCTTCTAACTTGTTTAATTAAGCCAACCCCATAGTCTAACTTGATTTGAGTCAAACCAGTCTAGGATATGAACAAGATGTGACACTCTATAATTGTATTCTAAAGTAGGAAGGGATATTCCACCTTGGTCTTTTGACATTATGGGGATCTAATAATTACGTCTTGACTTCTTACCCTTCCAAAGATACCTCAATAGCAATGTTTTCAACTTAGAATACATAATACAGACATTGAGGCAAAATTAATTTTAAAAGCAACCCCTCCAAACCAAAAGTGTGGTAGTGAAAGCATTACACACTTGAGCAATACCCCCAGAATATCACAGTATGGACACCTTAGGCCATATGCAGTGAGATATTCAAGTAAAATCATATACACAGAATTCACACTTTTGTCTTAAACAACATATTTTTAAAACAAAAAATTTAATTATTCACCACTGGATAAAAAGCTGTATTTTTATATGTAAATTTTTTTGCTACAACTTGGTAAAAAAGTACTTTCCAACTAAGCTACATGTGCTAAACATTTTAAGTAGATCATTATGATGTATTAGCTATCCAGTTGGCCATTTTCTCGTTCAATGTTTTTATTAAAGTTTCAGTAGAAACATTACAGAAGATAAACAGTGTTAACCATACATTGGTTCAGTGGAAACAGGTTCATATGAATGTGTATAATTGGCAAAACTGTAGTAGTAAACATGTGGGAACAATGCAGTCTTTTCCAAGAGTTAAGCAGAAGGTGGAGTTATTGTCTAGCTCCCCCAGACACCCTGTGTGGGGACACACTGTGTCATTGGGGGAGGACAACTCGCCCGACCTGAGATGTCGGAAGTTTTCTTGGGATGAACGAGTGTATAGAAATGTGTGCGGTAAAGTGTAGACAAACAAATGTCCAAGTATGGACTAATGTGTGTTAGAAACATTAGAATAGCCAGCGTCAGTAAGCTAGGAGAAGGTTGTGCCCTTGTGGTGGAGCAGATCATTTAATCAGGCTAGGGATGAAATCCCAGAGAACCAGTAGACTAACATGTATGCTACAAATGTTGACTCGAATAATTAGTAAACATACTGTACACTTAAAGTTTAACAAAGCTGTAAGCCTGACCTGGCGATAAGTTTATCTTTAGAAAAGTGTAGTAGAATGTCAACTACCTACTGGAAAGGGGAGATAGGATATTTAGAAAAGAGAATAGGGTAAAGCGGGGAGGAGGAGAAGATTGGTAGGGAGGTAGAGTGAGGGAGAGTGGAGAGGGTGAGCCAGTTGGCCATTTTCTAAAGGAAATCCTTTCTCATTCCTTTGGCCAACAATTATTCTCCATATCTGGCTCTGGCTTTAGCTATAATGATGGTAATTAAAAATGTAATTATCAAAAGAAGAGTTATGAACTGACCACGATGTGCAAACTTGTAAGTGATCATGTGACCAGTGGAGCCGTACATATATCTGCACAGACAACGGAGAACAATACCCCAAAATCTAGGTTAAAATCTATCACTTAATAGCCTTTAACCCTGAGAGAGGCACTGAGGCACACAGTCCAGTCAATATACCCCCAAAACATCCCAATAGCACTAAAATTTAAAAATATATATTTTGTATGGTGGCCAACTAATGTCTATCTGAATCTTGTTTTTCTTTTGTTTCTCTTCATTTTTTTCACATCTTCACATTTGGATAAAGGTTGTTAAATACTTTGTAATGCTTTGTCTTTATTTTCCTTAATTTACCAAATGCAGTTTCATAAGACAGGAAACTACTTTTTGTATTGTCTGCTTTTATCCACTTTAAATCCAATGTATATTAACATTCATTAGAATATCATCTATCAAAAAAATAAATTAAAGCAATTTATCTGCAGTACACAGAATGTATGCTGTCAACATCTTTCCGATTAGGTTGATCTTTGACTGCACGCAAATGCAACAAAATACAGTGCATCACTCTTCCAGTGAAGGTTGTGAGCTGTTAGTAAGATACTATAAAACAATTAAGGCAGAGAGTTTCAGAATAAACTAATCTATGCAAAATATTCTGCTGGATCAGTAGCTATCATGGAAAACAAGGGCCAATTTAAGAGATGCTGACAACATAACAGACATTTAATGAATAAATTAGTACAATGCAAGTTTATAGAAAAAGGGTATTCTATTTTCAAGCTTGCATTCGTAATAACTCTATAGGGTCAGATAGTGTACACTAATGATATACACTACTGCATGTCATGGCATATTTCCAGAAACCATTTCCTTCAATGAGAATCAGCATGTCTGCACTTAAAATATATAAGTTTGAAGAGGCCATTACTACCATGACAATACATAATTAAGGTGTTAGCAATCCATAAGCACTGATGCTGTGTACTAAATCTTTTATACACTGACTTACACACTAGTCAGATAAGAGACATGGAAAGTTATCATACTTCAATATAACATTATAATTTTATTAGAGTAAACAAATAAGCTTCTACTCTGATTTTTTCACAGAACAAAATGGGGGCCTTACACAAATGCATACATGCATGTACGTGCGCTTATATAGAAATGTGTACACATTTGCCAACAATAGTATTGCATCAGTATTAAATAGACTTCAATGCAATGGCTACCCTATAAATGATATAAGTAAAAATTAATATGTACAGTAATCTATAAAGAGTGGATACTGCATTCTGAGTTTGTAAAAGCAAAGTCACTACAGAGACATTTAGCTGCAGTATACCATACAAAGAGTCCACATAGATGTTGTGATTGAGACACCAGGACCCCACCTATATTACACATTGTCCATAAAGGAAAATATTTTTTATTATTCGGGTAAGAAGGCTCTAGTGTGGTCTTAAAGTGGAGTTCCACCCACTTTTACAACTCTTCAGCATCCCTCACTAAACTGTGCACTGTAAACGAATTGGATATTTTTTTTTTTTTTCTCAGCACCTGCTGTATATCTGCTGTATTCATTTTTCACTTCCTCCTCCCTGGCCGTGGCCCATCGCATCATTTCCTGTTTGCAATGTCTTCTGGGAAGGGGTAGCAACTTCCTCTGACACTGCCGTTGCTATGGAAACCTGACCTGTTACACTGCTTGTGCTGCACTGAGCATGTGCGAGATCTGCAAGGATGAGATCCAGGAAGATACAGTCTGGCTTCAGATGCCCACACTTAAGATGGCCACGGCCTGCTGTAAGTTTATAAAATAACAAACTACTGCTATAAACTAACAAAACAGACCTTAGTTTACAGACTAACTTTACTAGAATACATTAAGCTTGTGTATTATAGGGGTATTTTTATTTAAAAACATCATTTCGGCCGGAACACCACTTTAACCATTTATAAATGCTTTACTGGGTCCAGTCCACATTCTGCAGCCTTTATGCAAAAATAATATTTTTCATTTTAATATTGTTTATTTAATTTGCTCTGTCTTTTTTGCAATGCATACATTTTCAGTAATTATTAAAACGTCACGTGGGACCTGGTTCAAGATCAGAGACAAAACTGTCCATTGTGAAGCCGGTAGGCAAAATTACAAGGGACCTATTTACTAATGGTATTGAGATTCCAAAACTGCATATACGTTCATTTTATTAAATTGTATCCAAATGGTGCTGTTCTTCTTTTGCTGCTGGGCCCCATAGAATTGACATACCCTGCTACAGCCAGTGGTGTATTTAGGTTTTGTGCTGCCCTAGGCCTGACAAACTTGTGCACCCCCTAATTTAAATATGACCAAACCCTTCCTGACAAGACCACACCCCTTCCCATTTAAGACCCGCCCTGACATCTGTAAACCACACCCCTTCCTCTTTAGGCTCCAGCTTTTGTAACATACATAGTGAGCCATAAGCTGGCCATATACTACACAATCTGATTGTACAGTCTCCTTTTGAGCTACCATCAAATGTGTAGTACAAGGGCCTGCCTGAATTGATACAGAGTGAATGTATGTTTAGCTATGTCCTTATATTACATGGTTTTTGGTAAATCTAAAGGAGAATGTCCAATCTGATTTTTTCAGTGTTGGGTCAGCTTTATGGAGATTGTACACTCTAATTGTATAATGTATGGTCATCAGAAAGGGAAGGATGGATAAATAGTGGGATGAATGGATGTATGGATGGAAGTAGGGGTGAATAAATGGAAGGATAGACAGATTTATGGATGGAGGAATGATTGAAAGAAGGGAAGGATGGATAGGGGGACAGATGTATGGAGGGATGTATGAAGTGTGAGTAGCTGTCGCGCACTGACCTGGTTATCTCTGGACCAGCTTCTTCCACCCACTGCAGAAATGGACTTTAGTTAACAACCCCAGACATGCCTCTCACACAGGGACTGATCGTCCTTGCTGGGGCTGCTGTGTCTCTTGGAGGTACACACCTGGTCACTGTTGGATTCCCTGGCCTGTCTGTTCTGTCAGTTAAGAGAGCTGGCTATAGCCGTAGCCATGGTCAGTGTGGGGAAGGCTGCAGGTGTGCTGAGTCCCCCAGGATGATGGAGGGGAGAGGGATCAGGACTTTACCATCACTCCCTGTCCTGGAAGATCTCAACAGGTGACCACAGGCTGGAAGACATCCTGGAAGATCCAGGAGAGATGGGTCAGGTATTATTCCTGGTAGACAGATGAGAGCCCATGTAGTATGGCAGCACATCCTAGAGCCAGGTCCGATATTCTTCTCCTATGAGGGGCACATACCCGATAGGAACCCCCTGATATCCAGGTCAGCCGTTTCAATGTCAGAAGAGGAGGACTGATGGAGGGGGTCCCAGGTAGGGATCAGTGAGGATCATCCACTGCGTACACAGCACAGCCCCCCTCCTCTTCCGTCCTTGGATCTCAGCATGACATTAAAGTGTAAGTTCACTGGATACCCTCCCCGTTTCCCCCAGTCCCACTGTGTACACAGCACAGGCCCCTCCTCTTCCGTCCTTGGATCTCAGCATGACATTAAAGTGTAAGTTCACTGGATACCCTCCCCATCCCCCCAGTGCATCTGTTCCAGTGTCCTGAGATTCCCCCACTGTCAAGATGCCACTTCACAAGTCCGGGGATTTGAAAACCCTGCTGCATCACCTACATTTGTAACTCTTAACAGAAGAGGCATTCTGATTGATCAGCATGTTCACATGGACAGCCTTGATCAATCAGATTCCGTCTAGCCCATCCTGTCAGCATGTGGGTGGTCCGCTCAGTGCTGGTGACACACACCACAACCAGTGGTTAGGGCATGTGGCCCAGTTGGTGCGTGTCATCCCTCTGGTGGGTGTCACCCGGGTGTGGTGTACACCCCCATAGCAACGCCACTGCTGGCGCTACATTAAAAGTGTAGCACAAGCCGGCGGTAAATATTTTTGTGCGAGACCTGGGAGGAGGCTGTTTATTTTGTGTGGGGGCAGCTTTTTTCCACCCCCTTGCAAAGTGCCACCCTAGGATTGGAGCTTCTCAGCCTGGGAAAAGATACAGCTTTGGCTACAGTTAAAGTTATACCTATGTCAGAAAACTGCAATTTGATTTAACCACTTTATTAATGGGCACTTTCACCCCCATCTTGTCCAGGCCAATTTTCAGTTTCCAGTGCTGTCGCACTTTGAACGATAATTGCGCATGCAACACTGTACCCATATGAAATTTTTATCATTTCTTTGAGACAGATAGAGCTTTCTTTTGGTAGTATTTATTAATCACGTGTTTTTTTTTTTTTTTTTTGTTTTTAAACAAATGAAAAAAGCATAACATTTTTTCTAGCAAATAAGTAACTTTTCTTCTTCACTGATGTGTCTGATGAAGCTGCACTGATGGGCACTGATAGGCTGCACTAATGGGCACTGATAGGCTGCACTGATGAGCACTGATGTTCACTGTTGAGACTACACTGATGGGCACTGATGGGCTCTGATAGGCATTGATGAAACCACACTGATGGGAACTGATGAGGCTGCACTGATGTGGTGACTCTGATGAGCACTGATAGGTGGCACTAATGGGCAATGATAGGTTGCACTGATGGGCACTGATAGATGGCACTTAAGAACACTGATATGCAACACTGATGGGCACTGATATGCTGCACTGATGGGCACTGATAAGCTGCACTGATAGGCACTGATTGCCACTTATAGGCCTGCACTGATAATCAGGACACTGATGACCAGGGCCCTGATTATCAGTGTAAACAGTGTGCTGACAGCCTTGCCAGTTATCAGCACTCCTTTCCTCACACAGACACAGCTCATGAGGAAAAGCCTGCCTATAACCGGCAAGTCAATTTACACGTGATCAGCTGTGATTCGACACAGCTGATCACATGGTAAAGGGCCTCTGTGATTGGCCCTTTACCCCAATCTGTGATTAGCTGTGTTTGAAAGACACAACGGTCACAGAGCATGACTGTTGCATGCCACAGGAGGCATGCAGGGGACAGGGTTCTGGGAGGGTGTCTATGGACACCCTCAAATAATTATAGTACCATGCTGTAGCCATATTTTGTCTATAGCGCAGTACTAAAGTGGTTAAAAAATAAAGAAAAGTTTTGGAATGAAAAGTTTCTTAGACTCACTCACAAGTTAGGCCTGTCTTACATCTCTTTATATTAAGCAAATGGGTCAAACTGAGTTTTAAAAAGAAAGGAGATATTAATGCTTATTACTTATTGAGTATGGAGCTATTTATGAAAACCTGGACAAGAATGTAAAATGCATAGGGGAGATTCCAAAAACTGCTTAATGCATTCAACAAACGTCAATAGCAGCATATCCTGTATTTAAACCAGTGTAAATAAACAACTTACAAAAACCTGGACCTTAGTGACATACCTTTTAGCCAGGTGGAGTTGGAATCCTTTTTTCTCTAAAGAGTCCCTTTTAAGTTCTTTTTATACCTCTTTCTCTGTCCTTCTCCTCTTTTGAATCTCATTGTATTAGTCTTTTTTCACCAGTTTTGCTGGCTACCCAATTTTCTTTCTTTTGAAATACAAACTATTATTCTTGGTAACTTTAATGTCCTTGTCAATGCTAATGCTTCAGCCGCTTCTCAATTTCTCAGCTTAAAGCAGAACTACACTGCATCTGAACACCACAATGCAAAATGCTATTTTATTATTTTTTAATATTCAAAGCAAACTCACCCATCCATCCATGTCTCCATGCTTTACTTTGCTGAAGAAGCTTTTAAAAGCACCCCCAATTAGAGTTGGTCCGAACACCCCACGGTTCACGCTAGAATTCTCGAACATTGCAAAAGTTCAGACCCGAACGCCCTTAAAGTCTATGGCACCTGAACTTCAAAAATAAAGAGTGGCACGGTGTTTCGTGGCCCTAAAGTGGAAAAAGAGGGAACCCCCCTCACTATCTGAACTACACTCCAGGATCAGAGATGTTAAAAGAATGGAGTACCTGACGGCCTCTTTAAATGATACTCTTGATAAACATAATCGAGTATGGGAGCCCTGGGTCCTGTTGGAGACTCCTGTGACCTGATGCTCTGCATTTCTTGATTACCTTTGGTTGGCACCCCCCTGGGTGGTTCCGGACTTTGTGGACGGGTGGTTGTCCTCTCTCCTTCTCTCTTCCTCTCTACTTTCTTACTTTCTCAACCTTATCACTATTTCTTTCTCCTCTTTCATATGTATGTACTTCTTTATATAGGGTAAAAATGGATGTACTATTTGAGTTAAATGTTGATTCTGCATACATCCATTGGTTGTAAACTATGCATGTTTGCATTGAAATGTACCATCGACCAAATGTTTGTTGACTAGCCAGAAGTACCTGTAATACTACAAAATGTATTTCCTGTACCCTATGCTGAAAATTTCTTTATTTTCTTAAAAAATTAATAAAAATTGTCAGTTATAAAAAAAAAATAAAAAGTGCCTATTTTGAAGGCTTGTATGCAAGTTATTGGTCATTAAAAGGGTATGAGGGCCCGGGTACTGCCCTGGGGGACATGTACCAATGCAAAAAAAGGCAGTGATTTTAATGTTGCTTAAAGTGAAACAATAAAAATGAAAAATTCCTTTATATATAATGCATGGGTGGGCCCCAATAGCCTGCCTTTAACCACTTGCCGACCTCGCTATAGCCAAATGATGCTACAGCACTGCCGGCTAGTTCTGGGAGGCCATCATATGATGGCCTCCTGTGCTTGCGCTTTTCGCATGCCCTCTGGAGCGCGAATAGGGAAGTGTCCATGATGGCTGGGTCCGCGGGACCCAGTGCATCACAGATCGGGGTAAAGGGACAATCACAGCGGCCCTTTATCACGTGATCGCTCCGTCCAATGATGGAATGACCAGTTGTCAACAAACGGGATCATGCCCGTTTCAGCTCGCACTGCTGTGGTGTTTCTCTCTCCTTTCCTCACACACTGTATCAGTGTGAGAAGAGGACAGAGAAACACTGCAGCAGCGTGAGCTGGCACAATCCTGAGTGCCAACAGTACTCATCAGTGTCACATCAGTGCCTCTACAGTGCCAACAGTGCTCATCAGTGCCACATCAGTGCCCCTATAGTGCCAACAGTGCTCCTCAGTGCCACAGCAAACTTTGTGTAAAAAAAATGCATTTTATTTTCTTTCCACATTTTTCAAACACGTAGAAAAAATTACATGTTCAAAAGACTCATAATGCATCATAGAATATACATTTGGGTGTTTGCTTTCCAAAAATGGGGTCATTTTGTGGGCGTATCCATTGTCCTGGGGCAAGAGTGCCTTGCATGGTGCTCTCTGCATGTTGGGCCTCTCTATGTGGCTAGGCTGTGAAAAAGTCTCACACATGTGGTATCAACATACTCAGGAGTAGTAGCAGAATGTGTTCTGGGTTGTAGTTGCAAGTATGCATATGCCATGTGAGAGAAATAACCTATTAATATGACAATTTTGTGAGGAAAAAAAATCTTAATTTTGCAAAGAATTGTGGGAAAAAATTACAACTTCAAAAACTTACCATGCCTCTTACTAAATACCTTGGAATGTCTACTTTCCAAAAAGGGGCCATCAGTACATCAGGTGTAATGAGGTAATGATCAATTTTCTATTATTGGCACCATAGCTTGTAGACTCTATAACCTTCACAAAGACCAAATAATATACACTGATTTGGGTTAGTTTTACCAAAGAAATGTAGCAGTATAAATCTTGATCAACATTAATGAAGAAAACCTACTAATTTGCAAAATTTGATACCAGAAATGAAGAAAAATGTTTAGTATTTTTTTATAGCGTAAAAAATAAAAAACCCAGTGGTGATTAAAAACCACCAAAAGAAAGCTCTATTTATGTGAAAAAATTTAATTTGGGTACAATGTTGCATGACTGAGTAATTGTCATTCAAAGTATGAGAGCGCTCAAACTTGGCCTGGTTAAGAAGGGGGAATAAGTGCCCAGGGGGCAAGTGGTTAAAGTGGAGCATCTGTATCGTGTGTAGAACCTGTTGCAGCAAAACTGACATTTATAAAGAAAAAAATGACATTTAAAGTGATTTTCCCTGCAAGCTTTCTTTATTTTGTAAACAACGGCTTGGGGAATCAGTCCATATGACGAGGCCACAATTTAGCGCACTGGGAACAAGATTAGAAATTTTTGGGATAAATTCTGGTGTCTCTTTGGTAGACTTTGGATGTTAATAACACATTTCTGCCCCATAGTGAGCAAGCCTTATGTGGAGAAGCCAAATTATAGTACACTCAGGCCAAGATTAACACTTTTTTTTTTTTAGAAAAAGTCTGGTGTCTCTTTCGCAGACTTTGGAAAGACTTTGGATAGAAGTAACAGGTGCGGAAAAATTAGGCTTTGGGTTTTAGTGGTACCTTCACACCATAACCCTATAGAGGTACTCTTGAAAAAAAATCTGTTTATTTTTCTTAACAAACCAAAAAAACAATGTCCAACAATAACCTCAAAAGAGAAGTTTCAAAATAAATTTACAAAACTAATTTTGAAATAGCTTTATTCTCTCACCTCGCAATCTTCTTCCTTCTTTTCTACTCCTCCTATATTTAATACATTATTATACCTTATTGCGATAATAATATAATTAAACACCAATAATAAAAATGAAAATCCAAAATGTCATGAAAAAGTTCTTTAACGGTATCCACAACATTTGCCACCTTGTAGTGTGTGATCTTTGAACTATCATCTCCACCATAAGCAGAGTGCTCGCTTACCAACTTGCACTGAACTCCTATAACAGAAGGTCAGTGACACTTGTGGCTTAATACCCAGCCAGAGCCTTTGACCATCCGAGGAACCTCTTTGGGTGCAAGAAACCACCTTTCGGGTGACGTTATCATAGGAGATCCCCAGAATACAAAAGGCTCGCCATAGAATAAAATCCGTAAAAAATGTATTTAGAGCATATAAAATATTGCACTTACATCAAGAAGAATATAAGTTCACATTAGAAACAAACAAGCTGGCCAGCCAGACAACAGGAACCCATCCTTCTGGGATTTGAGAAGCGCAGTGACGTCAGCAGATCGCTCCATCCTACGTGTTCCATTAAAAGATGATGTCGTCATCGGGCGGCATGATGAGTCACCACATTAAATACATTACATGTCAACCACGCGTTAGTCCAAGCCTCAGGCAGCCAATCTAACAAAGAAGCCAATCTAAAATGTGTCTCCCACATAAACAATCAAACAGTAAGCTGCAGCCCCAAATACTGCAATGGAAAATAAATGAACCGAATAACCACTCCCTAGTAGCATCACAGGGGTAATTAAAAAAATGAGCACCGTGATAATGTCCTCAAACTTTACAAAAATAGATTTCCTCATTTATGTATATAAATCAGAGCAAATGGAAGTGCCATATTTTCCCTTAATAGGGTCACAACTATGGATTCATCCAGGTCGACACCTCGTGGCCAAAAAATATTATAGCATTAAAAAAGAAAGAATAGAATAAACAACAGGCATACTGATAGCATTCTAATCTGGTTCTAATTAAACAAACAGCAGGAAGTGCCATACTGTACTTCACATAGTAAAGTGACAAGATTAAAAATCACCTAAAATGACATCAAGTGGCAAAAAGCAATGTGACATAAAAAAAATAGATTTAACCAGTAGAAAATGCCCTGACTGTATTATTGGGGTCACATGTCATAAAAGATCAGTTTAATTATCAACAAGTGGCAAAAAATTCTCAAAACCAGAAGTTTTAAGTATTAATATGGAGTTACACCCAATAGCCCTCAAGAAAAATCGCCTAATAGGTAAAATTGTAAAATGGCAAAAAATACCGTAGAGGGTGTTTAAACAATTTCTAAAGGATATTAGTGCTACCCCTTCCCCTAAATGGTAGTCCTAAAACATATATGTAACACCATAATTAAGCAACCAAATTTCAACCACAGGAAATACCTTGACTCTTTTAACCACTTGCCGACCAGCCGCCATCATTATACTGCAATAAGGTGGCACAATCCGGCAAATTGCCGTAGCTGTACGCCGGCTCGGGATCTCGCTTTTGTGGGAGCCAATCAGTGGTTCCGGCGGACTCGATGTCCACCGGCCACCCGCGATCATTCCCGCAGTGACAGAACAGAGATCAGCCTGTGTAAACAAGGTAGATTTCTGTTCTGACAGCTTAGCAGAAAGACAGGATCTGTGTGTTTTCCCAGTCACATAGTCCCCCATATAGTTAGAAAACACCTGCAGGGAACACATTTAACCCCTTGATCGCCCCTGGCATTAGCCCCTTCCCTGCCAGTGTCATTATTACAATAACAGTGCATATTTTTAGCACTGATTACTGTAATAATGTCACTGGTTCACAAAAAAGTGTCAAAATGTCAGTTAGGTGTCCGATCTGTAAGCCGCAATGTCACAGTTCTGTTAAAAATCACTGATCACAGCCATTACTAGTAAAAAAAAATAATAATAAAAATGCCATAAATCTATTCCCTATTTTGTAGACGTTATGACATTTGCACAAACCAACCAATACACGCTTAATGCAATTTTATTTACCAAAAATATGTGGAAGAATACATATCGGTCTAAACTGATGAAGAAATTATTTTTTTTACAATTTTTTGGGGGGATATTTATTATAGCAAAAAGTTAAAATATATATATTTTTTTTTCAAAATTTACGCTATTATTTTGTCTATAGCACAAAAAATAAAAAACACAGAGGTGATCAAGTACCACCAAAAGAAAGCTCTATTGTTGGGGAAAAAAAGGACATCAATTTTGTTTGGGTACAGTGTCACACGACCATGCAATTGTCAGTTAAAGAGATGCAGTGCCGTATCGCAAAAAATGGCCTGGATAATTTTTTGGGGGATTTTTATTATAGCAAAAAGTTAAAATATATGTTTTTTTCAAAACTGACGCTCTTATTTTGTTTATAGCGCAAAAAATAAAAAAATGCAGAGGTGATCAAATACCACCAAAAGAAAGCTCTATTGGTGGGAAAAAAAGGACATCAATTTTGTTTGGGTACAGTGTCGCACGACCGTGCAATTGTCAGTTAAAGAGACGCAGTGCCGTATCAGATCCGAGGTTACAAAATAAAGATCACAGTAAGAATAAATTGATGTCTAAAATATTGGAATTAGGAATTGTCTATAAATGCATTCACGTTCGTATCCACGTTCAAACCATAGGGAACATTTGATTTAACTCTGTGTACCCATGACATCTCGAGTTTCGAGAGCTCCCTAACTAGAGAACTCCCTCTCTAATGAGGATGATATTTATCAATATCCAAAAATATGGTATTCAAGGGGTCTCTATTGTGTATAATGTTTAGTTACAGCATGGTATTTAAAACCTTTTCTAATGTTGTTAATATGTTCATTAAGCCTCACCTGTAAGGCTCGCTTGGTCCTGCCTATGTATTGGTGGTGCATTGCTTCAGCCAATTAGGGCCCTAGAATGCACTGTGCAAGCAATTCGCCAGCTGCGCTACATGGATGCTTTTAACCCCTTTTTAACCCCTTCTAGTGGGTTAAAAGCATCCCGCTCCCGCCCGAATGGCGGCGTCAAAGCGCCACTATAGCAGCAGTAAAGCACCGCTAAAACTAGCGGCACTTTACCACTACCGCCCCCACCACCCCAGTATGAAAGGGCTCTTAGCATTTCTGTCCATGAGCATCTTGAAATGACACCCAAATCTATCTCTCTTCTTACCTCACCCCCTCAATCTCCTTGCACATCACTAACTTAATAACTAAAAAATCAGTATGGATGCCATACTACAGTATATTCTAAAACAAAATCTTTCTAAACTAAGCTCATTATATCCCCCCACCATGCCCCCTCCCCCATCTTTTCCATGAATATCAATAGCACAACTATCATATCCTATCCTCATATCAGGGTGCCAGGTCTAATCCTTGAACCTGATCTCTCCTTTCAACCTTACATCCAACCACCTTTACCTCTGTAACATTTCCAAAATATACCTCGTCTAAACCAATGACACCACCAAGCTACTAATTCACTCTCTCGTTATCTCTTACCTCAACTCCTTTCTTATTGGCTTACCTTTACATATTCTTTTTTTTTACTGACAATTTTTTATTATTTTTTCAAGAAAATATACAAATCTGCAGCACTGGATACAGAAAATACAATTTGTAATATTACAGGCAAGTCTGGCAGACAATCAGCTGATCTTTGATCAATGGAACAATTCAATGCAAACATATATTGATTGATCAAAAGGAGTTTGCTGGATTATCATACATCTCTCACAGTACATCCAATAATACCCTTTGCATAGGTGCATAAACATATACAAAAAAAAAGGGGGGATAGAGTTATAATAGAGAGGTGAAAAAAATAAAAGAGTAGAGAAGAAGAGAGAGAAAGAGAGGACAACCACCCGCCTCCAGAGCCCAGGACAGCCCAAGAGGGAGCGAGCCAAAGGTCCGCAAAAAGAGCAGAGCATTAAATCGCAGGAGTCTCCAACAGGACCCAAGGTTCCCATATACGGTTATGTTTATCAAGAGTATCATTTAATGAGGCCGTGAGATATTCCATTCTTTTAACATCTCTGATCCTGGAGTGCAGTTCAGACAGTGAAGGGGATTCCCTCTTCTTCCACTTTAGGGCCACCAGACATCGTGCTGCAGTAAGCACATGGGCTAAGAGTTTTTTTGATGTTTTAGAGAAGGTGGCAGGTGGGAGACCTAAGAGAAAGATCTTTGGATCGAGGAGCACCCCAGTATCAAAGATGGATTGGAGCAGGGATTGCACCATACACCAGTAGGGGACGATTAGAGGGCAGGTCCAATAGACATGAAATAACGTCCCCCTATCTTTATAACATCGCCAACAGCGGGAATCCGCCGAAGGGTATATGGAGTGGAGCAGGTCAGGGGTCTGGTACCAGTGGAATAGGATCTTATATTGATTCTCTTTATAGAGCGTGCATATTGAGTTCTTTGTAGCCTGTATCCATATGGATTGCCAGGCCTTTAAGGATAGATCTGTGCCCAAGGCCTGCTCCCACTTATCCATATAGATATGCCACGGTCCATCTAATGAATAATCTGTGATCAGGATCTGATAGGTGCGGGAGAGCATACCCTTAGGGGACGAACTCTCTAAACATAGCTTTTCGAAGTCGGTTAGGGGGGAGAATCATAAGTTTGGCACTAGTGATTGTGCGTAGTGGCGTATTTGTAAGTAATTGAAAAAAGCCTGTTTGGGAATGTCAAAGGCGTTTTGCAGTTCTCGGAAGGATCTAAGCAATCTGGTTTTAGGATCAATTAACTTACCATAGCGAAATAAGGTCTTATCCATCCAGAAATGAGACATCTGTGAAGTTAGGCTATCAGGAATGTTGGGTGTAAATAGGAATGAGGTGACTGGGGAAGAGGTGGTAGAAAGCGGGTATGCCAATTTGGCACGTCGCCATAATGTGCGCAAGAGGGCCATTGGTCCTAGCAGTTGTACGCTGCCAGGTGGTATATCAGAACTCCAAAGCACGGAGTTCGGATGAACGGGGGCTAACCATAACTTCTCAATCTGTGTCCACCGATTATAGGCATGGAGGGTGCACCATGAGGCTACAGGTCTTAACTGGGCAGCTAGATAATACTTAGCTATATTGGGAAATGCCAGTCCGCCTTGATTACGAGGAGCATATAGAACCGATCTAGCAATTTGGTGTCTTTTATAGTTCCAGAAAAAATTATCAGGTCGCCCTGGACTCTCTTAAGGTGTGAGGATGGGATGGGGATAGGGAGCGTCTCAAAAAGATATAAACGTTTAGGTAATATCGTCATCTTTAGGGTTGCAAATCTGCCAAAAAGGGATAACTTCAAAGATTTCCATTTGGTCAGGGAGGCTCTAATAGAGGTAAATAGTTGGGGGAAGTTGGTTTTATATAGAGTGTCATACGTGGGCATAATATGTCCCCCGAGGTATTTTAAGGAAGAGGACTGCCAAAAGTAATTAAATGTTTGCGAAAGTGCTGATAGCGTTTGATGGGATAAATTGAGAGGAAGGACCTCCGTTTTTGAACTACTAATTTTATAACCCGATAGGGTGCTATACCGATCCAACTCAGCCTGTAAGTTCGGAAGAGAGAAATGGGGTTGCGTGAGGGTGAGGAGGACATCATCCGCGAATAAGGAAATCTTAAAATCTCTAGTACGGACTGGGATACTATGTATATTTGGGTTGTTTCTAATGTGAGCTGCTAAAGGTTCAATGCACAGGGCATATAGAAGAGGGGAAAGTGGGCAGCCTTGGCTGAAAAATAGGGGAGGTGGTGAATTGAGTGCGGACCTGGGCAATAGGGGCCGAATATAGGTGGGTGATAGCTCAGAGGAAAGGGCCCTCGATACCCACCCGAGTGAGAGTCGCAAACAGGAAAGGCCAGCCCAGCCTATCGAAGGCTTTTTTGGCATCTAAACTGAGCAGTACTGCCTCTAATTTGTTCCTGTTTGCAACCTCAACTAGGTCGATGACCCTCTGGGTGTTATCTCCGGCCTGTCTAAGAGGAATAAATCCTACTTGGTCTCTGTGGACCAGGGACGGCATAAAGTTGTTGAATCTGTTCGCTAACAATTTCATAAAAATTTTTAAGTCTGTGTTGAGGAGTGCTATTGGTCTGTAATTGGATGAGAGAGTGTGATCTTTTCCTGGCTTTGGGATTAGTGTCAGGTAGGAATTTTGCATATCTCTAGGGATAGGTGTATCAGAGAGAAATAAATGAAAGAGGTTTGTCATGTGGGGAAGTAGATGTGGTAAGAACGTCTTGTAGTAAAGGTACGGTAGTCCATCATGTCCAGGGGCCTTGTTATTTGGCAACAGTTTAATCATTTCTGTCACTTCCTCTTCTGTAATGTAGGCATTAAGAGTCTCCAGGGCAGAAGAGGAGAGCCTAGGTGTATCAGAGTCCGCTAAATAGTTGTAGATGGCCTGGGATATGTCAGGGGAAGATGGGTTGTGCGGGACAGTTGGGTCATTATACAGAGCTGAGTAATAATCATGGAAAAGCTGGGCTATTTTGGTAGGGTGAGATTGAAGGACACCGTTTGCATCTCTAAGGTATGTAGTGGTGGTTGTCGCCGCCCTGTCGCAAAGTTGTTTCGCCAGAAGCGTATGCGGCTTATTTGCCTTATCATAATAAAAAAAAGTAATCTAGTCACGAGTGGGACTTGTGGGGATGGGAGTAGAAAGTAAATTGTTTAGCTGATGGATAAGTGGTATGCCAGGTGTCGAACAGGGCATATTTTCTAGTTAGTTGGCGAAATAGGGTGGCTTTTCTATCGGTAGTTACTTGGGTTTTCCCCTGACCCATAAAATGTTTATCAAGACTTGGGGAGTGGATCAAGTTAAAGTCCCCTCCAATTACCAGATATTGGTGGGGGCCCCAAAGAGGCGATTAAAGACTTTGGACAGAAAGGGGATTTGATTCGTGTTTGGGGCATAGACATTGCATAGGGTGATATTGGCGCTTTTCCATAGACCATCGGAGAATGAGGTAATGCCCTAGTGGATCTAAATATAGAGATTGTAACCGGAAGGGGGAACCTTGCTTAAGAAGGATTGCTACCCCTGCTCGTTTATGCGGACCAGAGGCCTGGTATATTTGAGGAAAGTGTCTTCGCGCAAATGTTATGGTGCCCGTTTTAGCAAGATGTGTCTCCTGAATTAAAATAATGTCAGCCTTAGATCGCTTAAACTCTCGTAATGCTAGGCTTCTCTTAATATCAGAATTAAGACCTTTTACGTTTAGTGAAAGTATGTCAATCATGGTGGGTAAATTGGGGGGGGGAATAGTAGCTTACCTAGTGGGTTTGGTAGAGCCCAGGTACATAGGAGGTCCACGGATCGGATCTCCAGGGCGGATTCAGTTTGGAGGTCCGCGACCCCCTGAGCGAAAACCAGGTCCCAGAGATGGATGGCATCCAAGAGGTTAAAAAGGAGAGAGAAGAGAGAGAGATAGAATCCGGTAGGAGAAAGGTAGAGAAGGAGGTACAAAAAAAACACAAAAATTAGTATAAAATTAAAACTAGTTAACCATTCGCAGTATAACCCACCTACATGAGGTGGCAAGTTGGGAAACTCCGAAGGGCCCCCTCTGATAGTAGGGAGACATTCGGAGATCCCCGGGGGGGGAGGAGAGGATAGACCCAAGAAGGGGGTGACCCTCTCCCAGGCCTGCCTGCATCAATATTCAAAGAAAAGAAATCAAATTAACAAAAAGAACATTGAACCTGCATTTTTATTGGCAATGCAATAGCCGCGAATAGTTTTAAATGGCTTTTTTCCTTCGAAATGTCATTTTGCTGTCAGACTGTTCTAAACACAGGCAACATGCGCCCCTTTACAGCCATACTATAGACACCCCCCAGCTACGAAATTTAAAGGGATATTACACTTTTATTGTTTGACTTTAAGCATTATTAAAATCACTGCTCCTGAAAAAACAGCCGTTTTTAAAACTTTGCATTGATCCATGTCCCCTGGGGCAGGACCCAGGTCCCCAAACACTTTTTATGACAATAACTTGCATATAAGCCTTTAAAATTAGCACTTTTGATTTCTCCCATAGACTTTTAAAGGGTGTTCCGCGGCATTCAAATTTGCCGCGAACACCCCAAATTGTTCGCTGTTCGGCGAACTTGCGAACAGCCAATGTTCGAGTCGAACATGAGTTTGACTCGAACTCGAAGCTCATCCCTACTTATAGTCATAACAAAACATGGATTGAAAACATAGATGAAAACGTTCTCATTAAATAGGCCCGTACTGTTGGTAAATAGGGTTAGCAGGATTTATCTACGGGCTCTACAGATAGAGATATAGAAAATGAACTGAATAAGTCCGGTAACAAAAACCAATGCAGAGGAGGAATTCAAAGAAGCATGAGTTCATCTCTGACGGGGTGGTGGAGAAGGACCCGCAGAATGCGGCCTCATACTTTTCCGGCCAGTCACTTGAATCCGGGGGTCCGGGCCAGGTGGGGGTACTGGCAGTGGGTCCCAGCCAGGAGTGGGTAGGATCAGAATATCCAATTCCCTGCAAAAAGATTGAAGAGCTTCTGGATATCGGAGTGTTGTGGACCTCCCGTCTTTTTTTGCCGTGAGGCTGAAGGGGAAGCCCCAATGGTAGCAAAAGTCATGCTCTCTTAACGAGGTGAGAAGTGGTTGCAAGGACCATCCTTGTTGGAGGGTGATCCATGATAGATCCGGGAAGAGTTGGATGGAGGCACCATCAAAATCAATGGCGTGCATGTTTTGTGTCTTTCTCATAATGTCCTCCTTAAGGGTGTAGTTGTGCACCCTACAGATCACATCTCGTGGTCGGGATCCTGGCCCACGTGGGCACAAAGCTCGGTGTGCTCGATCTAGCTTAACTCGCTGATGTTCCGGACAACCTAGTATGCTATTGAAAATGGCTTGCAAAGTCACATGTAGGTCTTCATCCTGGGTCGCCTCTGGGAGGCCTCGGACCCGAATATTGTTACGCCTACCTCTATTGTCGAGGTCTTCAAGATGAAGTTGGAAGGGTAGAGACTTGTGAGGTCAGGCGGTCATGTATTTGTGAAAGTTCAATTTTAGTGTCGCACGTTTCCTCCTCCAGACATGCGACTTTGGTGGATAGTTGATGAAGGTCAGTGCGAAGCATGCTAATCTCAGATCTACAAGTGTCTCGTACTTCTTGGATGAGCATACGGAAGTCCTGTTTTGTGGGCATGCAGTGGACATAGTCTCGCCAAGATGTGCACGCTTCAGGCTCAGGGTCAGGCTCCGGTGTGGTATGAGCATAAGAGCCCTGAACTGCGGCCAAGTATGAAGTTGGCATGGGATGGCCTCTCTGGGGTGGTAGTGAAGGGGGAGTAGTATTGGGTTTTGTGGTAACGGATGGTCCATGTGGGCGCTCCATATGCGAATAAGCCCCCTGAGATCCTGATGGCTGTGAGGCCTGGGGAGGTGCTGGAGCCTGGGATGCATCCCTCTGGAGGGGGGAGAGAGAGGGGGCTCTGTCCCTATGTGCCTGGGAGCGCTGTGGGAGGGAGCAGGGGTCCCAATCCGGAGCATAGGAGTCCCAGGATGGAGATGGCTGGCCGGTGGACACAGAGGAAGCGGGTCCTATGAGGCATGGGGGAAATGGTTGTGAAAGGCTGCCCAGCATAAGTCCTCTAGGGGGGCGATTGAGAAGCTAGCAGGGGGGATCAGAGAGTGTGTAGCCGGCAGGTCACCCTTGGAGCCGTACCTGTTATCACTGTGGTCTGTGGAGGCTTGCAGAGAAGAAGGGATGGCTGCTGTATATGGCACCAGCGCCATCTTGGCCTTGTGCGTTCCGGCCGGAGCTCCCTGTCCAAAATACTCAGTAATGAGCGGCGGGGGACTGAGGAAGAGTGAGTGGTGTGTCCCCTGGGGTCCACTTCTTTGTTTTTGCGCGGTTTGCCCATGATTGATGGCGGAAAAAAGCAGGGTCCAGCTGTGTGCAGGCAGGCCAGGTCAGGAGCTTCAGAGAGACACGTTTGCCCGGGAGGCCATCCAAGCCACGCCCCTACCTTTACATATTCTATCCCCTCTACAGTCTATTATGAATTATTCTGCTTGGATAATCAACCCCACCAACCACTATGCATCTGCCACCACTCTCTGCCAATGCTTCCCCTGGCTTTTGCACTCCCAACAATTAAAATTCAAAATTCCAACAACTACATACTAAGCCATGTGCAACTCTGCCCCAAGCTACATCACCAACCATCTCTCATAATATCATCCAAACTGTCCAATCCTCTCATTACCTGCTCTCTTGCTCTCTCATCACCTCCTCCCATGCTCAACTTGAGGACTTCTCCAGAACCTTTCCCTTCATTTGAAACTCTCTACCTCAATCTGTAGATGATCTCTGAAAACTCATTTCTTTATAGGAGCCTATCCTGCCTATACCTAGCAGCTAAGCTTTTACATTCTCCACAACTTATGCCCACACAGTTATTACCTGTTATATCACTTGATCCTACCTGTTAGATTGTAGGCTCTCATGAGCGGGGCCCTCTACCATCTTGTCTTGAATTGTACCTCTTCTGTCCACCTTTATATTGTAAAGCACTATGCAAACTGTTGGCACTATATAATCCTGTATAATAATAATTATGTGCATGCCATTTAATTAAATTGTAGACATATGTGTTAATAAACAAAAACATATTGAAAGTATATACATAAAAGAGAAAACAAACGTGCGCTCATAATGAACATAATCTGTGTAAAAAATACATAATCTAAGTCCCTGTAAGAAAATCAGAAATGTGCATTAAAAAAATATTGATAATTAATAAATGGTAAAAAGCTGTGAAAAAAATATGCTTAAAAAGTGTCATAACATTTCAAGAAAAGTTTTCACAACCCAAATGGATAAGGAACAGTCCTTAGATGAAATACTCCAAGGAGCGAAAGTTCTTATGATGAACAGTAGGAGAGGGAGTCCCATACATAAACAGTTACTTCACAGAAGCAGGAGGAAGCATCCACCTTCCGACCAGTCAGACACCTCAATGATGGACCTCCTCTCTGGTGAGGTCTCACATGCAGGCAGACTTTGCCCTCTGCAGGGACTGTGGATGGATGATGTCTGGATCCAGCTCATACAGTGTGCGTCTCCAGCTTGGCTTCTACCAACTCGTCCACCTGGGGGGGAGGGAGTGACAAGCACACTTGTTCCAAAGGGAGGTGGATAAAAAACAAAAGAGGGGCTCCGATGGTGTAATAAAGTTTTGGAATTTATTGCTAGTTAAAACAATGGAGTCACAACAAGTGAGCTCCGTGAATACAATATAAAAAGCCGGCATAAAAATAGCAAACACCCGTGCAAATCATGGGGCGGACTGAGTGATGGCTTACGATGCGTAGCCATGCCCTACTAGTTTTGTTACATCTAACATTATCTTCTTTCGTCACACTGCAATGTTTTAAAATGTTTAATGCAGCGCACTCTCTTCTTTATAATGCTAGAAGAATGAAGTTGTTTTGCTGCTCATATTCACACAAACTTCTCACAAACTTCTTTCTTGATTATTTATTGTGATTTCATCAATATAATATTTTTTTTTGTCACATCTACCGAAAAAATATTATTTTTTTTAATGTTTTTATATTAAATATTAGAGTGAAGCAGAAGTGAGAGGGAAAGGGGGAAATGTTCCAAGGGACTACTCCAATAGTGTCCCACCTTGCCACCCCACAATTATTTGGACTATACCGGTACCTCATACAACAATACAATTTAAAGTAAAATTTCAAATTTATTTAGGAAACATCCAAAAAAAATGTTTAAAACATCTATATATAAACAATATAGATTTCACATGTGACAATAAATTGACAATACAAAAATTACAATAACATTAAAAAGTGCCAACAAGGGTAGTTGAAAGCTGTTGCTTAGAATACTTGCAAACGTAACCTCAACAGTTTTGCGGATTGACCGCTTCTTCAGGAGGCGTCCAAGTACATTTTCTAAGAATCAAATGACTACAATTACACATATGATAGGAAAACATACATGACCATAGAGACAATAAAAGTATTGACAATATATAGCCATTGGAGTGATAGATCAGTTGAAATACAAAAACATAGACTCACCAACCACTGCCCTAAGCGGGCTGGCACAGCAATGTGAGACGCCCCAATTGGGGCGTTCCCCCGGGGGCGAGCATGGGGGGCTTTTTTACGGCAGGACACACTATTGTGTAGAGAAAATGAAGTATGTATTAAATAGTGAAAACATGGGACAATTGTGAGAAAAACCACCCAAATAGAAAGGGAAGGTGGTGACCAAGCTGGGGGGAAAGGGAGAGAGGAGAGTCAAGGGGAAGAAGGGAAGGAAGGGAAAGGAGGGGGAGGGAGAAGAGGAGGAAAAAAGGGGGGGGAAGGAAAGAGGGGAGGGGGGAGGGGGGGAATAGGGAGGGGAGGGGGGGAGGAGGAGGGGGAAGGCACAAGGAAGGGAAAGGAGGGGAAAAGAAGAGGGAAAGGGGAGGAAGGGGGGAGGGGTAAGAACAAGGGGAAAGGGAGGGTGAGGGGGATGGGCAGGGGAAGGAGGGGAAGGGGAAGGAAAATGGGAGGAAAGATCGGAGGGTGGGAGGGGGGGAGGAAGGAAACCAAGAGGGAAGAGGAGGGGGGAAAGGAGGGGGGGGATGGCATGGGAAGGGGAGAGATGGGGAGGGGGAGGGGAAGAGGAAGGGGAGACGGGGGAGAGGGGAAGGGAGGGGGAAGGGGAGAAAGGAGAGGGGAAGGGAAGGGAGGGGGGGAAGGAAGGGGGAGGGGGGAAGGGGGAGGGAAGAAGAGGGGAGGTTGGTGGTGGAAGGGAAAGAGAAGAGGAAAGAGGGGAGGGAAAAACAAACCAGGATCAGCCCTCCACCTCTAGTGTATCTGGTAATTGTTGGCTATGGCCAGAAAGGAACCTACCCTGTTAGAATACCAATGTAGGTCCGATAAATTACACCTGGGAAACGGGAGTTGTCTTAAATGCTATATAGTTTGGTTTATGAAATCGGAATATGAAACATTGTTTGGAAGTGGGGTACAATTGTCTATTTTGGCAGAGTTCCAAGATTAAGACTTTTTTTGTCCTTTGTCAAGCTTGAATACTTACCTGTTTTGTACAAGCTTCACAGATGGAGGCACCCCTATAGTATCGACTGGAGCACCTGTGTGGGCCCCCTAATAAAAAGGGTGTTCTTGTGTGCCACACTAGTGCCTAGGCGTCCAGATGTGTAAACAGCTGCTGAGTGTCCTCTCCTTACACAGAATCTAGTTTGCAGTTCATTCTAGTTACAAACCCATCTAGACACCAAAATTATTTTAAGAGAAGTAGGCCAGAAAAAATGTATTGAAATGCATCTGGACAAAACATGGTGTTTTATTGGCCGAACGAACAATGTTTCACACGAACGAATAATGTGTCCATGAACATGAAAGTTGCCATTTTAAACTGTACAACAGTAAAGAAAAGCACATGGAGCAGCACGAACGTTATAAAAATAACGAATAGGAACACAGGACAACTACTTACTTTTTTGAAGCACTCTCCTGATCCTTCTATGCTGATCGTGTTCCCTTAATTTGAGGTCCGACCACCACTTTCTCAGTTGATCCTTGGATCGCCGTACCCCAAAATTTCGGTGCAGACTCTTCACAACTTTAGTCATGATCTTGGCCTTTCTGACATTGGGGTTGGGGTAAGGTCCATACTTCCCATCATAGTCGGCCCTCTTCAGTATGTCGACCATCTCCACCATCTCAACAAAGGTCATATTTGAGGTCTTAAATCTCTTCCGGGATCATGACGTTTCTGGCTCCGGGCTTTCCTCCTCCTCCTTCTCGTTGCTGTAATTAGCACGCACCTGCTCTGTCTCCGCCGTGTGCTCTTCCGCACTGCGCCGAAAGAGAAGGGGCAGGGAATAGACTAGAAAGAATGCATGCGTAGTACGTACGATCTGTGAGCGGAGGAAGGAGTATCGGCAGCGCCGATCGTGATAGCGAAGGTAACATTTAAACTTGGGCCTATACTGCTTATAGATTGAGCCTATATTGGGACAAGATTAGGAGAGTTTAGCCTAACATTATGGTTTGTCTTGTGTTGTGTCTTGCAGAGAAAATGGATGGCTTCAATGACCACAACTTCCTCCCCCTGTTCATAGACAAGTACAGGGAGCTGCCCTGTCTGTGGCAGGTGAAACATCCACATTATAATCATAAACAAGAGAGGCAGGCAGCGCTGGAGAAACTGCTGGAGTTGGTGACGCCGGTGGTCCCCACAGCAACCATCCCCTATTTAAAAGCCAAAATTGGTGGCCTGAGGAGCACATATCTTAGGGAGCGCAAGAAGGTCCAGGATTCCCAGAGATCCAGAGCTGCAGCAGATGACATTTATGTCCCCAGGCTGTGGTACTATGAGAGACTGCGATTTCTGTCAGACCAGACAGAAGTCAGGGAATCCCTCTCAACCTTTCCTTCCACTCTTCCTTCCACCCTATCTTCCACCCCAGCTGAGGCTTCCGATGTCCAACCTGGGACTTCCAGCCAGGAAGAAGTGGAGGAGCCCAGCTTGAGTCAGGTATAGCATTCTTCTACAGATTTCTGGTCAATAAATAAATGATGTTTACTAGATGTTATTATTGATCACTAATTGCTGATTTAATAAAGTGTTTTACATATCAATAGACAGTAGTTGTCAAAAATAATTGGGACAAGAATGAAAAATGCTGGGCTCAGAATTATAATCTGTTATATTTGTTAACATTCAATTTGCAACAGTTGAAAATTGTGTGTGATTGATGAAGAAAAAACTAAAACGATGTCCCTTTTTCATACACAGGAAGACCTCAGCCAGGAGGAGGCTGTGGAATGTGGCACACAGGAGGAGGCTGTGGAATGTGGCATCTAGGAGGAGGCAGGGGTAAGTGGCAGTCAGGAGGAGGCAGGGGTAAGTGGCAGCCAGGAGAAGGCTTGGCCCAGTAGGAGCCTGACAGAATCACAGGTCCCTCCCCTCCGCTTTCCAAACAAAAGACCCAGGAAGGGGAGTAACATGGAGGATTCAGCACTCAGGCTGATTCAGGAGGCTTCTGCATTGCTCAGAGCCATGCCACTCATGAAGAGGCGTTTGCTTCCATGGCTGCCACCAAACTGCAGGACATACAGGAGGGCCAAAGCCTCATGTGTGAGGAAATCATTTATCAAACATTAAATAAGGGGTTGAGGGGCAAAATCACACCCAATACCCACCTGAGTGAGTTGCATCATCCTCCTCCTCCTCCTGCCACAACTCCACAACCACAGACCACAGCGTGGAAGGAAGCATGGAAGGAAGACAAGAGAGTGATGGCCTGGGTTCAGTCTGGTTTGACAAAAGATGCAGGCTCTTGTATGACCACAGCCTGGGGACATACATGTCATCTGCCGCTGTTCATGATTTCTTGGACTTCTGGACCAGATTGTACTCCCACCAATTTTGCAGTAAAATAATTGATGTGTTCCCTGGGGGCCAAAGGCTTTGCCAATTTCTGCTGTCTCTCCAGCGTTGCCTCCCTCTTTCTTTGTTTATGACCCCTTAATAAATAAATAATGTTTGTGAGGAGGCAGGTACATTTCACAAATACAATGTGAAATGAACAAGAGACACCAACACCAAGCAACCTACTTGAGATGAAATAATACAAGATAATAATCGTGTTGTGGTAACTTGACACACAAAACACACACAAAACTATTCTGGAGTTAAAAAAAAATGAAGAATAAAACACAAGATCAGGCTTTAAAAAAATCTAAAAAAAACATATTTAATATAAATTTTATAAATATGAAACATTGCTTGGAAGTGGGGTACAATTGTCTATTTTGGCAGAGTTCAAGATGAAGAAATATTGTTTTCCTTTGTCAAGCTTGAATACTTACCTGTTTTGTACAAGCTTCACAGATGGAGGCACCCCTATAGTATCGACTGGAGCACCTGTGTGGGCCCCCTAATAAAAAGGGTGTTCTTGTGTCCCACTTCCAAGCAATGTTTCATATTCCTATTTCTGTCATCAAATATGTGTGCGCTAAGTATACCTATTTTTTTTTTACATAGGGGAGAAAAGACTCGGAGGACACCACTCATCAGAGGAGAACAGACCCCCCACCTCATGAAGAAGTGGAAATCCCCCAAAGCCAAGCAGAGGAGGAGGAGGGAGACGTGGTGGAAATTGTCACCACAACAGGTGAGTGTCTGCGACCACAGGCTCAGGTAAGTGATGGATGCCTGCATATTTATAATACATGGTGTGTTTTTTTTCCTATATTTTTAGGTGATCGTGATGTTGTGGATGAAGGTCATTTCACCAGCGAAAGTGCCCAGATCCTGATCGGGGAGATCATGGGGTGTAATAGGGACTTGGAAAACATCAAGCAAAATATCAATGATGTTCAAAACAAAATGAAGAACATCATTGATGTTTTAGGGAGAGTTTAAAACCCCTCGAAATCCCAAATTATTTCTGCTTTTTTTCCAGAAATTTTTTTTCACATTTTTTGACATATTCTCGAAAAGCCAAATTTTGAAAATGCACACAGTGTGTCAACATGTGCTATCGGAGATCAATGTATGCGTTTTGGGGGTGCAACCCCCTCCTCAATAATAAAGTAGCTGAGAGGAAGAGGTTGCACCCACAAAACACGTCCATTGATCCCCCATGATAGCAGCTAGCACATGTTGACATTCGGCAATTTGTGTGCTTCTTCAAAATTTGGCTTTTCCAGGGGTGACTTCACCCCATCTGCTGAATGCAATATCAAACACAGTTTATAAATACTCATGTCTGATATTGCCTTCAATTTCTACAAAAAGTTGAACTTTGTAAGTTCCAGATTTGTGTATTTGTTGTTTTTAAACATGCCTGTTTTAACTTAAAAGGAAATTTCTAATTTTAACATGACCTAAAAATTTGTTATACAACAAACATGTTGGTTTGTTTTAAAAACCTTTTATAAATGCACGTGTGATTGTGCTTTGATTAAAAAGATTCAGAATCAACAATGTGTGGCTTCTTCTTTCAATGCTCATTAGCATTTTTTGTTGTATAATTGGTGTTCTCAGTGACAATGGGGGTTATTTACTAAAGGCAAATCCACTTTGCACTATAAGTGCAGTTTCTGTGCAGTCTCAAGTGCACTTGTAGTGCAAAGTGTCTTTGCCTTTAGTAAATAACACCCAACACGCCATTTTCACAGCTCCCCAAATTTCAGTCAGGGTCAGCTAAAAGAAAGACAAGCAGTAAATCTAAGCAAATAGTGGTTCAGTTTAAAAAAAAAATTATTTAAAAAATGTCTCAGACATTGTCTGGCATATTGATGGCCCCCCTACTCGCAAAGTATTCCAAGTATCTTATACTGACCTCGCGGGCACTCTGGGGGGCAAGCCAGGATGACCGGCCTCAAGCGCCGTCAGGGTTGGTTCATTGAGATAAATTCTGGCTTCAGGCCCAAGCATAGTTCACAGAATTTATTCATAAAAAGTTGTGGAGAACACAGCAAGCCAGGATGATGTGATTGAGTTTATACTCCGCCATGTGTATCAGTGTAAGAAATAGGTGGAACCGGCTGGCCATTATTCCAAACGTGTTCTCCACCACTCTTCTGGCTCTGGTCAGCCGGTAATTAAAAACCCTCTGGCCTGGGGTGAGGGTCCTCATAGGGAATGGCCGCATAAGATGGTCCCCCAGCGCAAATGCTTCATCCGCAACGAAGACGAATGGGAGTCCTTCTGCATTGCCTTCTGGAGGTGGCAAGTCCAAGCTGCCTGTAGCTGCCTGTAGTCCGAGATGCCTGTAGAACTCCGTCCGGGCGATGACTTCACCATCTGACATCCGGCCATTCTTCCCCACGTCCACATACAGGAACTCGTAAGTAGCCAACACCACCGCCAATATCACAATACTATTGAACCCCTTGTAGTTGTAATAGTATGACCCCGAGTTGGGTGGTGGGACTATGTGGACGTGTTTCCCATCAATTGCCCCTCCACAGTTGGGAAAGTCCCACCGCTGAGCAAAGTGGTAGGGCACCGTCTGCCATTCCTGTGGGTTGGAAGGAAACTGTGGAGTCAAACAAGAACAAAAATTAATCATTTTGCACATAAAAATGGAAAGCAGATTAGGCACAAACATTCTTGGCCAACATCAGTATAACATTTATTTTAGAGAGTATTTAAAGACAAAGGTATAAGGTCCACCTATCAGACCCCCCCCTCTTATGGGCCATTTAAAAAAATTATGGGGGGGAGATGTTTTGGATAGGTAACCCTCTCCACTTCATTGAGAGATGAATGCCTAAATAATGTGTATTACTTTGTCCAGCCCCGCCTTACTTTACACTATTGGCAGCCCACTGGACAGGTAAGAAGTGTCAGAATACAAAGAGATAAATACACACTGTACACATTTTTGCACATTTTTACATTCTGCTATTACCTATCAAGATAATAATAGGATCCAAAAATTTGAAACAGTACTATTTGAAAGTATTCAGGCAGGCCCTTGCACTACATGCTTTGGGGAATTCATCCATAAATCTGACCACAAAAGAGGTGAGTATAGTGTGTATGGGTTTGGTAAAGTCAGCAAATAGAGGATTGGTATCAGCTGAGTTAGCAGTTGGGGGGAGGGAGGGTTCCAAATGATTTTGGGACCAAAAAAAAAAGCCTCTTGCACTCTGCCAGAATTTAAAGCACACATCACAATTTTCAACATTTTAGGGGGTATTTAGGGTAAAGCACTACTATGGAGCTGACAAAATATATTGTTAAGTGACTACACGAGGTGAATATAGGCCCAGAAGAGCATGCTGGGGAGATAAGTGAAGGCAAATATGTATGAAGGACAAAAAAATTACATAAAAATCCAGCATGCATGAGGACAGAGGGGACATTCACAGCATATTACAATCATGGTAATTAGGGAATGAGGAAAGAAATACAATATATTATCAAACATTAAATACAATAAAATGTAATGTTAAAGGATAAAAATCTTACCTTAATATACTCCTTCTGCAGGACCAGGATGATGGCAGAACAGGTCTCTGGGATAATGATCCCCAGAGCCTGGGGGGAGATGCCTGTCGAGAACTTAAGGTCCTGCAGGCTTCTCCCCATCGCCAAGTACCGCAGGGTGGCGACTAGCCTCTGCTCCGGAGTGATGGCTTGCCTCATGCAGGTATCCTGCCTGCTGATATAGGGGGTCAGCAAAGCCAACAAACTGTGAAATACGGGGTCCGTCATCCAGAGAAAGTTCCTGAAATCATCTGGATTATTCTCACGGATCTCACGGAGCAAAGGAATGTGACAAAACTGTTCACGCTGGAGCAACCAATACTTCGTCCATGAACTCCTCCTCGCCCTGTTCATGGACTGGGCTTGTGTCAAAGTAAGGACCCCAACACCAAGCCCCCGCACAGCACAAACTCTACGATGAGTACGTATACGCAACATGGCTAGAAAGCGGTCGGCTGCTCAGAACGAAGTAATAGAACGTACTGAAGAACAGCAAGGCCTATGAAGAGCGACCTGAAAATCAGTAAGGAATGAACAAGAACACAATGAAAAATCAATGGTAACTCGCTGCACGCACTGAAGACCAGATACAAACCCACAAGCACAAACTGAATAGCAGAAATACGATCTGAAAACCACGAGTCTGAAAAAGCACGAATCGTCTCTCTCACCAAACTTTTACTAACACGAGATTAGCAAAAGGATCCTAAAGGGTGCCGTGCTTAGTACTGAACTGCCCTGTTATAATCTCGTCGTACGTTCTTGGCGTTCTTGGCGTTCGGAAATTCCGACAACTTTGTGTGACCGTGTGTATGCAAAACAAGTTTGAGCCAACATCTGTCAGGAAAAATCAATGGATTTTGTTGTCAGAATGTCCGATCAATGTCCGACCGTGTGTACAGGGCATAAGACTCTGCTCTTATTAGGTTTTGTTTTCTCAACCTGAAAGTTTAGGTTTGAAAAAGTAAAATTTTTAATCTTATAAGACGGTTTATGAAGAACAGAAAAGTATTATTCTATTAAACACATACTTTTGAAATTCATGAGCTAAACTAATGCCCCGTACACACGGTCGGATTTTCCGATGGACATTGTCCGATCGGAGCGTGTTGTCGGAAATTCCGACCGTGTGTGGGCTCCATCGGACATTTTCCATCGGATTTTCCGATACACAAAGTTGGAGAGCAGGAGATAAAATTTTCCGACAACAAAATCCGATCGCGTCAATTCCGACCGTGTGTGGCCTGTTCCGATGCACAAAGTGCCACGCATGCTCAGAAGAAATTCCGACACGGGACAGCTCGTTCTGGTAAACTTAGCGTTCGCAATGGATACAGCATTTTCGTCACGCTGCAATGTTAAAAATGGTTTAATACAGCGCACTCTCTTCTTCTTTATAATGTGACAAGAATTAAGTCGTTTTGCTGCTCATATTCACACACACTTCTCACAAAGTTTGATTTGTGTTTTTTTAGTGGGATTCCCTGAATATATTGTTATTAGTTGTCACATATGACAGTTTTAAATTTTTTATTTTTTTTTTATTTAGGATTTTAAGCCTTTTTTTTTCTTTAATGTTTGGATTTTTTCAAAGGCTGATCTTTGTTCAATGTTATTTTTATTTTTACTCCAGAATATTTTTGTGTGTGTTTTGTGTGTCAAGTTACCCCAACACCATTGATATCTTTTATTATTTAATCTCCAGGAGATTGTTTGGTGTTGGTGTTCCTTGTTCATTTCACATTGTATATTTGAAATGTACCTGAATCCTCACAAACCAACTGTCATTTTTGAAGTAAAACACACATAGGAGAGTATAATTCAAAACAAAAATCCTTTATTAAGGGATCAGAACCAAACAAAGTGGAAGACAACACTGGATCAACAGGAGAAATTAGCGAAGCCTGGGACCCCCACCGCAGACATCAATTCTTCAACATCAAAATTGGTGGCCTGAGGAGTCCATATCTAAGGGAGGGCAGTCTGGTCCGGGATTCGCAGAGACTCGGATAGCAGCAGATGACATCTGTGTCCCCAGGCTGTGGTACCACAAGAGGCTGCATCTTTTGGCCGACCAGACTGGATCCAGGGTCCTCACTTTCTGGTCTTCCAGGAGGAGGAGGACCTGCAGGAGGAGGAGGAGGACCATCCCAAAGATGTGTGTGAGGTGTAATTTGGCCCCTCATACCTTTCTCCAGAGCCTCCGATATGAGGGCCTCACACAAGACTTTTTGGCCCTCCTCCATCCTCTGCATTTTATATGCTATGAAGGCAGCAATGTTCTCCTGCCTGGTGTGTGGTACTCCCAGGACCTCTGTAGCCCTCCAAAAGAATGCTATAGCCGCCTCCTCTAGGGTACTCCTCCTACTGCCACTTTCTCTTTTCAGGGCGGGTGGAGGGACCTTGATATCAGCCAGCCGGCTCGGCCCGGCCACCTCCTGGCTGAGACTTCCCTGTGTATGAAAAAGGGACATGATTTTAGTTTTTGCTTCATCAATCACAATCCTAAATTAGTACTCCCAACTAACATCTAGTTAACATCACTGATTGTACAAGCAGAAATATTTAGAGGAATGCTATACCTGGCTCAATCTGGACTCCTCCACATGTGGCCTGGAAGGCCCAGGTTGGGCGTCAGAAGCCTCAGCCGGAGGGGAAGGAAGCGTGGAAGGAAGACTGGAGAGGGATGGCCTGGGTTCAGTCTGGCCTGCCAGAAAGTGCAGCCTGTCGTAGTACAACATCCTGGGGACATAGATGTCATCTGCTGCTCCGGATCTCTGTGAATCCAGGACTTTCTTGCGCTCCCTCAGATATGTGCTCCTCAGGCCACCAATGAAAATCTTTAAATAGGTGATGTCTGCCGTGGGGATCACCTGCTTCACAATTTCACACAATTGCTCCAGTGCTGCCTTCCTCTTTGCTTGGTTCTTGTAATGGGGGTGGGTAATCTCCCACAGACAGGGCAGCTCACTTAGCATATCTATGAATACTGACATGAAGTCATTGTCTTTCATTAAAATATCCATGTTCACTGCAAGACACAACACAAGACAAAGCCTAATGTCACACAAAACTCTCCTAATCTTGTTACAATATAGGCCTCAATCTAGAAGCAGTATAGGCACAAGTTTGTCTCTTACCTTCGTTCTTATGATCGGCGCGTCCAATGCTCCTTCCTCCGCTCACAGATCGTACGTAATACGCATGCGTGATAATAATAATTCTAACAACGAGGAGGAGGAGGAGGAAAGCCCGGATCCAGGCACGTCCCGATCCAGAAGGAGACGTTTTAAGGCCATAAATATGTAGTTTGGGGAGATGTTGGAGATGGTCGACATCATGAGGAAGTCCGACTATGACGGAAAATATGGGCCTTACCCCAACCCGAACATCCGAAAGGCCAAGATCATGGCGAAAGTGATCAGGAGTCTTGAGAGGAATTTCAGGGTACGAAGATCTAAAGATCGGCTCAGGAAGCGGTGGTCGGACCTGAAGTTGAGAGAGCCAGAGCAGTACCGAAAGATCCGGAGAGTGCTGCAAAAAAGTAAGTAGTTGTGCTGTGTTCCTATTCTTTCTGTCTTTATTCCGTTCGTTCTGCTCCATGTGCTTTTATTAATTGTAACGTTTAAAAAGGTCAACTTTAATGTTCATGGGCCCATTATTCGTTCGTATCAAACATTTTTCTTTCGGCCTCTAGAACACCATTGTTTATGCCATATGCATTTTCACACATTTTTTTGGGCCTACTTGGATGCCAAATATTTGTTTGTGTAGATGGATTTGTTACTAGAATGAAATGCAAACTAGATTGTTTGTAAAGAGAGGACACTGAGCAGCTGTTTTCACATCTGGACACTGGAGCACTAGTGTGGGACCCCAGAACACCCTTTTTATTAGGGGGGCACACAGGTGCTCCAGTGTATACTATAGGGGGGCTACATCTGTGAAGCTGTACAAAACAGGTAAAGTAGTGCAGCTTGACAAAGGACACTAAAAAAGATACATCTTGGAACTCGGCTAAAATAGACAATTGTACCCCACTTCCAAGCAATGTTTCATATTTCTAGTTCTGCCATCAAATATCTGTGTGCTAAGTATACCATTTTTGTTTTACATAGGGGAGAAAAAACTCGGAGGACACCCCTCATCCCAGGAGACAAGAGCCCCCCCCCTCTGGAAGAAGGGGAAATACCAACCCAAGAAGCTGAGCAGGAGGAAGAAGAAGATGTGGTGGAGATTGACACCACAACAGGTGAGTGTCTGCGACTACAGGCTCAGGTAAAAGAGATGGATGGTGGCAGATTTTTGAGACCTTTTTTTTGTTCTTTATCTCTTTTTAGGTGATCGTGATCCAGAACGCTTTACATCTGAAAGTGCCCAGATAATCATCGGGGAGATTATGGGGTGTAATCTCCAATTGCAAAACATCCAGCAACAAATCACTGATGTTATTAAAAAAAATAATAACATCATTGATGTTTTGGGGCGAATTTAAACCCCACAAAATCACCGGTTTTATCTTACGAAAATTTTTACAATGTTTAGAAAAGCCAAATTTGGAGGATGCACACAGTGTGCCAACATGTGCTATCTGCCATCACGGGAGATCAATGGACGCGTTTTGGGGGTGCAACCCCTTCCTCGATTATAAAGTCGCATTGAGGAAGGGCTTGCTCCCCCAAAACACGTCCCTTGATCCCCCCTGATGGCAGATAGCACATGTTGACATTCGTAAATTTGTGTGCATCTTCCAAATTTGGCTTTTCCAGGGGTGATTTCCCCCCATCTGAACGCTATATCAAACACAGTTCCTAAATACTCATGTCTGATATAGCCTTCAGGTTTTACCATATGTGAACTTTGTAAGTTCAAGTTTTTTGGCTTTCTTGTTGGTTTTACACAGGCCTGTTTTATCTGAAATAGATATTTTGATTTTGGAGAATGCTACTGCAAACATTGTTATACAACAAACATGTTGGTTTGTTTTAAAAACCTTTGGTAAATGCACATGTGATTGTGCAGGTATTAAAAAGTGCCTTACTCAAGAATGTGTGGATTATTGTCTCAACACTACAACACTTTTGGGGTGATGTAATTGCTGTTTTATGCAAAAATGGGGGTTATTTCCTAGGGCAAATACACTTTGCACTACAAGTGCAGGTTCAGTGAAATGTGTTTTTGCATTTAGGAAGTACCAGCCAACACTGTTTTTTATAAGGTTACCCAATCACGACATTTTCTGCACTCAACACATTTCTGTCAGGGTCAGCTAAAACAAACACAAGCAGTAAATGTCCACAAAGAATTTCTTTTGGTTGTTTTTTATTTGAAAAAGGTGTCACAGATTGTCTGGCATATTGATAGCCCCCCTACCTGCAAAGAACTCCAGGTAGCGTAACCGGACATCACGGGCATTCAGGGAGGGCAAGCCAGGACGGCCACTTTCAAGCGCCGTCAGTGTTGATGGATTAGGGATTCCGGCCTCAGGCCCAACTGAGCCAGCATAGTTGGCTGAATGTTTTCTTAAAAAATTATGGAGAACACAGCAGGCAAGTATTATATGGTTCAGTTTATACTCCGCCATATGGATGGGTGTCAGAAATAATCGGAACCAGCTGGCCAGGATTCCAAATGTGTTCTCCACCACTCTTCGGGCTCTGGCCAGCCGGTAATTAAAAACCCTCTGTTCCGGGGTGAGGGTCCTCATCGGGAATGGCCTCATCAGGTGGTCCCTCAGCGCAAATGCTTCATCAGCAACGAACACAAATGGGAGACCTTCAACATTGTCCTCTGGAGGTGGCAAGTCCAAGCTGCCATTCTGGAGACGCCTGTAGAACTCCGTCCGGGCGATCACTCCACCATCGGACATCCGGCCATTCTTCCCCACGTCCACATACAAGAACTCGTAATTAGCCGACACCACCGCCAACATCACTATACTATTAAACCCTTTGTAATTATAATAGTACAACCCCGAGTTGGGTGGTGGGACGATGTGGACGTGTTTCCCATCAATTGCCCCTCCGCAGTTGGGAAAGTCCCACCGCTGGGCAAAGTGGGAGGCCACAGTCTGCCATTCCTGTGGCGTTCCTGTGAAGGAAACTGTTGAGGAAAAAACAAGAAACATTACTATTTTTTCTAAGATACATGGCAAGCTGATTATACACAAACATTATGGGGCAACCTCCAGATAGCATTTACTAAGGGGAATTTAACAAGGCCAAAGTATAAGGTACACCTATCATATTCCCCCTCCCCCCCTCTCATGGGCCATTTCTAACATTATAGGGGGGGGACTCTTCATTGAGAGATGAATGCCTAAATACCGGGTATTACTTGTAACAGACCCTCCTTAGTTACACTATTGGCAGCCCACTGGACAGGTAAGAAGTGTCAGAATACAAAGATAGAAATACACACTGTACACATTTGAGGACATTTGGACATTCTGCTATTACCTATCAAGATAATAATAGAATAACAAAACTTTAAACAGTACCATTGGAAAGTATACAGGCAGGCCCTTGCACTACATGCTTTGGGGAATTCATCCATACATCTGACCAGTAAAGAGGTGAGTATAGTGTGTATGGGTTTGGCAAAGTCAGCAGATAGATGATTGAGGATAGAGAATTGGGATCAGCTGACTTAGCAATTGGGGGAGGGAGGGTAAAAAAAAATTGGGGGACACCACAAAAAAAAGCCTCTGGCACTCTGCCTGAATTGAAATAAAAAATCACATTTCCAAACATTTTAGGGGGTGTTTGGGGTAAAGCACTACTATGGAGCTGATAAAATACATTGTTAAGTGACTACATGAGGTGAATATAGGGCAGGAGACACCATGCTGGGGAGGTTATTGAAGGGCAAATATGTATGAAGGACATAAAATAATAATTACATAAAAATCCAGCATGCATGAGAACAAAGGGGACATTCACAGCATATTACAATCATGGTAATTAGGGAATGAGGAAAGAAATACAATATATTATCAAACATTAAATACAATAAAATGTGAGATAAAAGGATAAAAATCTTACCTTCATATACTCCTTCTGCAGGACCTGTATGATGGCAGAACAGGTCTCTGGGATAATGATCCCCAGAGCCTGGGGGGCGATTCCTGTCGAGAACTTGAGGTCCTGCAGGCTTCTCCCTGTGGCCAAATACCGCAAGGTAGCGACCAACCTCTGCTCCGGAGTGATGGCTTGCCTCATGCAGGTATCCTGCCTGCTGATATAGGGGGTCAGCGAAGCCAACAAACTGTGAAACACGGGGTCCGTTATCCTGAGAAAGTTCCTGAAATCATCAGGATTATTCTCACGGATCTCACGGAGCAAAGGCATATGAGAGAACTGGTCACGCTGAAGCAACCAATTCTTGGTCCATGAACTCCTCCCCACCCTGTTCATGGACTGGACTTGTGTCAAGGTCAGGACCCCAACACCAAGCCCCCGCACAGCACGAACTCTACGAGGAGTACGCATACGAAACATGGCTAGAAAACGGTCGGCTGCTCAGAACGAAGTAACAGAACGCACTGAAGAACAGCAAGGCCTGTGAAGAGCGACCTGAAAACCAGTAACGAACGAACAAGAATACAATGACTACTTAAAGTCACGCGGAACTTGCTTGCATGCACTGAAGAGCAGATACAAACCCACAAGCACAAACTGAACGGCAGAAAACGATCTGAAAGCCACGAGTCTGAAAAAGCACGAATCGTCTCTCACCAAACTTTTACTAACACGAGATTAGCAAAAGGAGCCCAAAGGGTGCCGCGCTTGGTTCTGAACCGGCCTTTCCTAGTCTCGTCGTACGTGGTGTACGTCACCGCGTTGTTGGTGATCGGAAATTCCGACAACTTTGTGCGACCGTGTGTAGGCAAAACAAGTTTGAGCCAACATCCGTCGGAAAAAATCCTAGGATTTTGTTGTCGGAATGTCCGAACAAAGTCCGACCGTGTGTACGGGGTATAAGTCTAATGAAAAGAATTTGAAATAGTGAATTTGCTTTAATGTGATATAGGGCTCTTAATGTACACTTATGTAGTTACAGCTTGAGCTCTCATTAAAAAGCCTTTTTGATTGCCTAATTAATTTACTCTTTTTGTAAGTCACTTTGATATGTGATCACCAGACAACAATCAAAAAGCAGGAAAGGGGAAAAGTAGCTAAAACTTTTGCTGTGCATAGTAATCAATTAGCTTCTAACCTCATTCAACTTTGAAAATGAAAGCTAGCTAGATGCTGATTGGTTAGTAAGACAAAAGTTAAGCTAATGCACACCCAAATCATAACATCAGTGCATAAAGGGTTAATTACATAAATAAGAATGCTGAAATCATAGACTGGATTTCCTCAAGAAAGACCTAGGAATAATACTATATAACTAAATAATAGGTAGCATTCCAAACAGCTATTTTTTGATTTTCATATATTTATGAAAGAAAGCATTAAATAGTCATACCTGGACATCATATTACATGCACAGGATATCTCCACAGATCTATCTAGATCTATCTAGATCTATCTATCTAGATCTATCTAGACAAAGGTACTCCCTCAGCTACACGCATCATAATCATTTTCATAAAAACAGGGGGGAGATCAAGGCTAAATTTAAAACAATTAACAAACATCAATAAACATGGATATGTAGCGCTGACAAATTTTTGCCTGTTTCCTTAATGTAATGTAAAAGTATGGGCAGTACATACCTTAGTATTTGGCACCATCTAGTGGTCAAATTGTGGAATGGACTTTATTTGATTTTACTATTTCAAGAACGTGAGAAAATATGACAGGAAGTGACTGTTTATTTACTATCCACAATAACATGCCTACCCAGAATGCCGAGTGATTTACCCAGCAACACTCAGTACTGAAATGCATGCTGGGTAGGCTATAAAAGGCCCCCACGCGACCATCTTAGGTCTCCTCTGGACACATGGCCTGCATGTGAGGACCTGTGTGGAGGTATTCCAGAGAGCGCGGCATACACCTACTGCGGAGCGGCACGACCAGCGACTCTGCTTTGTACCAACGGGCTGGAAAGAGACTGAACTGGGAAGGATCCAGAGATACCTGTCAGAGCCATCAGAGGGTCCCGGTCCATCTTGCAGAGCAGAGTGGTGTAATGGCGCCAGCCAGCAGGAAGCAAGACCAAATGCACTGGAGTGGAGCTGTCCTACTGCACAGACCTGGTTGGGTGAGAGGGCTGTTGCCCAAAGTTTTACTAACGCACTTTTACACACCTGAAGCTGTAACACAGTGTTCTGGGACCTGTAGTTCCACACAGGGGATCCTAAAGAACTAAAGAGTGAGTTCAAACAGGCCTCAAGCCTACCTTTTCCTATACTTCTAGCACTGTGTTACATAAAGTTTATGCACTGGAGACAGTTGCAGGTTGCTACGCTGCAAGGATAATTTTCAACATCCACTTTATCTAACCCTGGTTTATTTAACCATTGGATTACAATTTATAATTCATAAATAGCTAGTAGAAGACAGAAGAAAGAAAAGACTGCCTCTTTCATTGCAAGGCCTTGCATCCTATCTTTGGTTAATAGAGAGTCTACACTGTAAAGCAGGGGGAGCTCCCTGGGGATTGCATTTGTGCTTTATTTACTAACATTGTCTTCTTGTGTTATAAGGGCGCACTGGAAGTGGGAATGTGCCCAGAATTAAGGTATTTCCCATTCTGGCATTAGTCCTACTTGGAGACACACTTCCAGAGACCAGTTAATATAACTTTATATGTACAAATTGTGTGGAGTGTTGTTCCTTTTAAAGCAGGTGGAACATCGGATACCCAGGTAATAACAAAGGTATTCTATTGTTATATTGTACATTGTGGGGTTATCCTTTACTACTTGCTTCACACTAACACTGCACCACAGCTGTGTCAAGGGGATTGAGTCAAATCATTGGGGGTGTATAAAGCAGAGTACAGGCCCAATCAAATATCAACAGCTCCTTCAGGGGTTAGTGCTACAGATATATACCAGAAAAAAAACGTCAGCTGGCATGTGGATGCTCAGACAAAGGTCTGAATCACAACATTTAGGTGGATTTCATTTGAGAAAGGGGTTTTTACTGTGAAACGTGATGTACTGTTATGTCTATATGATGCTTTCCTTCATAAATATATGAAAGTTTAAAAAAATAGCTGTTTGGAGTGCTGCCTAATATTTATATACTGTATAGAGAATTGCTGATTAATCGCCTAGCTGCTTTAAATTCTGCTGGCTCCACTCTTGGCAAATTCTCCTCACTTCTCCACAGACCAGTAGAGTTAAAAAACAATGCCATTAGAGATTCTTTGTTTTAATTTTACCCTCTTGTATGGAAAATAATTCCAATTATTGTGGCTTCTGTTTTGTTCTTAGACAGTCAAAGTCTTCCTTGATCTTATATGACACCATGGTGATTGATTTAAGGTGACTCATATGACTTTAAATGCTGGTATGTTCCTGACATTCATTTGATATTTGTTGAAGCCTCTTCTACATTACAGAATAAGTCCAGTTGAATGTGACTAGCTACTACTAGTTATGCAATTACCTGGATAAATGAGAGCCTTCACAGACATATTTAGTGTTTTTATAATATACTTTATAAATGTGTAGACCTCTCCTTGCAGGTTATGAGAAATTACCCTGTTTAAACAGGATAGTGCTCTAAACCTGTAGGTAAAGAAAAGAACCAGAATCTTCACTGAGTGGAAGGGTGGGTTTGATAATAAAGTTGGCAGTGTTTCCACCCAGGACAGGGCCTCTGTGAACAGAGGGGATTCACTTCCTGAAGAAATTAACCAGTAATGTAATAAAAGTAATTGGGAGCACAGAAACTACTGTAACCCACATATTAGAAGGCCAGTATGGTGGCCTGAATTTATGAGAGGAGCTCGGGGGTGTATTTAAGCAGCCCACTCACCTGTGTTCCTTGTCAGTACTACACATCACTAGGCCGACTCTCTCAGCTCACTTTGTGTTTGTGAGTCTGTGCGTTTGATTACAAGTGTGCTGTGGCTTCTCAGTTTGTGGTTTTTGTTGGCGGTTCTCGCTCGCTGTTTCAGGTAGGATTCAAACCTTTTTAGTTTCATACGCAATGTTACGCTTCGTTATGTTTCCTATCCCGCATCCCTTTCATACTTAGCTACCTCTGAGTTGTTGTCGGTCGTGTGCTAACATAATTTGACAGAGGTGTAGTAGATTCATAGGTTCTCTCTGCCTTGTTTGTCATCCCATCCACAAACATACGATTTACTCATAGATCCAAGCCTCTGAGCCACTGTCGGTCGTTGTCCAATATCACTCCACACAGGCTTCTTTGGTTATAGGATTCACTGTCTTTGGGGTTCCTGCATCAACCATTTGGAGATTAGCATGTATTGATCGCACGGGTTCTGTGGCTGATTAAGATGGTAATTAGACCCACCTTGTGCCCTGTCTGCACTTTGATTTGCCTCAGGGGCTGGGTGGATGGCATGTGTTCAGTTTTGGAGGAGGGGGTGGCACCTTAACACTCTACGACGGCCCGATTCGAATCCCGTTCACGACGGTGACATAGTATTTTGTATCCTCAGCATGACACAATTCAATTCCAGTTGTCACCCACATCACAAGCTTCCTGCAGCTTGGTCTCTCTCATGAGGCTCCTGCCACAAGCAACAAGTCATTACTCTCCAGTGATACACAATTCGGCCACTCACATTTTCTTGTCTGACGTTTCTCCCTTAGGTCAGTCATTTTCAGGTTGTTCCATCTTGCACTAGGTTGGATGTGCTTTCTACAAAAAAAAAAGATGAAAAAAAAATATAGATATGTATATATAAATTCCAAAAGGCACCATGCTTCTGCAACACAGCCTTCCCCATGAGGTTCCTGCCACAAACCCTCAGTTGCTGCTCATACCACTCCTTACCCGTTTACAGGCCCCATGAGCTTCTGCTACACAGCCTCCCTCTGGAGGTTCTTTGCCACAAACTCTCAGGCGCCACTCATACCACTCATTATCAGTTTACAAGCACCACAAGCTTCCGCAAAATGCCCTCCCCCATGAGGTCCCCACCACAAGCTCTTATAGAATAAAAAGAAAGGAACCCTGGGATGGTACGGGTGAGGGGGTATTAATGGGTGAACCTGAGTAGGAGGAGGGGAAACGTACTAAATAATGTGATTGGTATGAGAAGTGCCCAGAAATAATAAAAATATGTACTTTATTGGAATATACAAAAACAATTATTAAAATGGTGAACAATACATACAAAATACCTAAACCACACAAATGAGCATACTGGTAGGAAGAAGCATACAAATATGTGGTACATAGGAGCCCAACATGTTTCGGATAAGAAAAAATTCAGTTCCTTCTTCAGGGGTTTCCTGTAAGGATTACTGTATGATCTGGAGGAGGTATATGAGTAAAACATACCAATCATTAATATATATATACATATATACATATGTAAATACATATAATGGACGTATATCATAGGTGTAGAGGGTTAAAGAACATGTTAATGGAGGCAAAGAAAGAGGATATATGTGGAGTGAAGAATGAAATAAGAATGAAAAATAAAAATAAAATAAAAAAATAGAAATAAAAAATAGAGATATAGGAAAACGAGTAAATTGAATAAAAATAGGAGCTCTGAATAGACCAGGGATTCAAGATAGTACAAGATGTTGTGGGGACTTACTCATTCAAAAAGTTAGCTGCATATAAAGCGCCGGACTATAATCTGACAGTCTGCCGAATGGTACTTCAGATCATCAACATCGTGACATCAATTACACATCATATTTAGGTGTGAGTGACCATGTGCAAATTTATATGATGGAAAGCCTAAAATTGAAGGTGGTGTAGAAACTTTCTGATGTATGTCAAAGGGAGAACATTGAAGCCAAACAGATACGGTGAAGCACGTCAAAGCACCAGCATCCACGAGGAACAACCAAAGGAGGAGGGGGATGTGCGTCCCTACGTATAGAAAATAATATTGAAATATAGATATCAGAGGTTCATGGATTGAACAAAAATCTATGATTTATAGAGAAATGAGTATCAAATGTGCTATGTAGTTAATATGGTTATACCCATCTGGGCCCTGCTGTCAGGTTGGAGTTACATAAAAGGGAAGGGATATGGCGTAAGCCTATATATATATGTTAATATAATACTTAGGCAGGTATGCAAAGGTGATGGGTGCATTGGCCTGGTATAGGACTGTTATCCCAATACCGCCATGTCCTATAATGCACAGCATGCAATCAAATCTTTAATGTGGATAAGATGAATCAATGGGAATATACCCAATACACAAAACTCTCTATCATTATGGCACCAGGCAAAAGTGTAACATTGCATGAATAGTTAGATGTTTAAAAAGATGTTTAAAATCTAATGCTTACTTGCAATTTGTAGAGTGTGTAGGACCACGACCTCCTCCTAGAAGTCCAATCTAGGTGTGCAGCACAGCAATGTGTTTGCATTTGGAGGTTTTTAAAGAGGATCAGCTGGAGGGGGGAGGGATAGTCCCGCCTCTATGGGGCAGGGAATGTGTGCTCCTGACAGTTGTCGTTGGTACAACAGGGGGCAGATGGAGTCCGACGTCACTATCCCTCCGCTGATCAGTGTCAGCAGAGGAGGTATTGTGCGCCGGGAAGTTGTTCCCCCGGCGCGGCGGCGTCCACCGCGTCGTAAGGCGCGGTGACGTCAGACATCGCGGCGCCGCCGACACAGGGATAGAGGACTCGGTATAGGCTGTCCTGAATGGCAGCCGCATCGCGCATGTGCGAGCGGCGAACCAATTGGTCAGCCGAGAGTCCTAGGTACGGCTCCACTATCAAAGGATGTGGAGCCTACCTGTGCCGGGGGACATAGTGCTGGCAATTGACGTGATACAACCAATCCCGAGGCAATCATCCCCTATAAAACAGGCCATCCTAACATGTAAGGTTTTATAGTATATGGTAAATGATACTGTAAGCCCAAAAGAGAAAGCAGCAAAGTGTCAGATCAAGTGCAGCCCCGGACCTGTAAATTAATACACAATCAGGACATAAATAGTCAAAGATTGTTAATGATATATATAAGCAGCGAACGCAACATACAGTCGTGTATTGAAATTACCATATGATGGAATAAAACTTATATTGTAAGAATACAGATGGTATTATCGACATCAATATACAACAAATGCATTTATACAGTATTTTTTATACATAACAGAAACCTTTTGAAGAAAACTCAAATTATAACATAATCCATACATTTCATGTATGGAATAATGTATGGTGAAATTTGAGAGGCAGACTGTTGCTAGATGGCCTGTTAGTAGGGTCAGATTAAATGGCTATAGGTCCCTCTCGTAACCCCCTGACGTAAAGCCTTGTAAAAACGGTTTAAAGCTTAATATTTCAGGCCTGGGGGTGAGGTGGCATTCAAATTTGCAATCCATCTCATCTCCTGTTGGAGAAGCAATTTATTTAAATCTCCACCTCTAAGCGTCTGATGGATGTGATCCAAGGCTAAGACTGAGATCCTGGGGAAGCGTTCATGATGAACTAACCTTATGTGGCGGCCCCATGGGGAGTCTGGGTCTTTCGATTTCATAGCCGCTATATGTCGATATAGGCACTTGCAAAGTTTCTGGATAGTTTTGCCAACATGAAAACAACCACACTCGCACTGTATTAAATACACTACGAGTGTGGTCTGGCAATTAACGTAGTGCCTTGGGGAAAATGTCCAGCCATTGGGAAGGCCTGGATTTACATTAGTGTTGATATACTTGCAGTACCCACACGACCTACATGGAAAGGTGCCAAGTGTGTTGCACGGGTCGCCACGGGTCAGTCCCTTGAACTCGCTCTTAACCAGACGATCTCCGACCGAGGTGTTGCGTCTGAAAGTAATTAAGGGGTTGGGGGAAACAAAGGGGCCCACTAGAGGGTCATTAGTTAGCACATGCCAATACCTAGCAAAAATCTGCCTTATCTCTGTGTGTTCATTTGAGAACGTAGTAATTATCCTGGTATAGGAACTATTATCACGGTTAGATCTGCTGCGTGGTTGTATTAATTCCTGTCTATCCCGGCTATTGGCTTTATTAAAGGCTCGTTTTAAACATTTATGGCTATAGCCTCTATCCAATAGGCGACCTTTTAGAGCTCTGGCTTCACGTAAAAAATCGTCATTGTTAGAGCAATTTCTTTTTATCCTAAGGAATTGGCTGAATGGGATAGAGTTAATTAATGGTCTTGGGTGGAAACTATAGTTTGTATATACTGTATATATTAATGATTGGTATGTTTTACTCATATACCTCCTCCAGATCATACAATAATCCTTACAGGAAACCCCTGAAGAAGGAACTGAATTTTTTCTTATCCGAAACATGTTGGGCTCCTATGTACCACATATTTGTATGCTTCTTCCTACCAGTATGCTCATTTGTGTGGTTTAGGTATTTTGTATGTATTGTTCACCATTTTAATAATTGTTTTTGTATATTCCAATAAAGTACATATTTTTATTATTTCTGGGCACTTCTCATACCAATCACATTATTTAGTACGTTTCCCCTCCTCCTACTCAGGTTCACCCATTAATACCCCCTACCCCCTCACCCGTACCATCCCAGGGTTCCTTTCTTTTTATTCTATAAATTTTATTATCGGGATGTGGTGAATTGGGTATGAATTTACCTCTACATTTACATGTGGTAATGCACCATCTCTCAATTAAAACCACCACAAGCTCTTAGTCGCCACTCATACCACTAATTACTCATTCACAGGCACCATGAGCTTCTGATACACGGCCTTCTTCTCGAGGTTCTTTGTCACGGGCTCTCAGTCGCCACTCATACCACTCATTACCCATTTTCAGGCACCACGAGCTTCTGCAGCACGGCCTCCTCCTTGATATTCCTGCCACAAGCTCTCAGTCACCACTTATACCACTCATTTGCCTGTTCACACTTACAACTCATGCAACTTCTTAGGTCGCAAACACTGACATGCTTCAGCATGCCTCTTTTCAGTGTCAGCTCATTTATTTACGTCACTCCACTCGGTCAGCATGATCTTGGTTATCCCCATACATGTTCCACTTTTCTCCACTGCTTGTTTTTGCCTCCCTTTGAGGCTACTTTTTATGCAACACGCGTTGCAAGCTCGTCTCCAATGGCACTCAACCCGGCCACTCACGTTTTCTTGTCTGTCTTTCTCCATAGGTCAGAGAGGTCAGGTTGTTCCATCCTGCACAAGGTTGGACATTTTTCTCATAGGTATATGACATGCATACACACATGCAGGGCTTTGCATGCTTTTACCCTGGGGGGGTTTGTCATGTTTTAGGGGGAGGGGGCAGGCTTAGGGCTCTCCTTCGTGCCAGGTTAATCCTGAATCTCCATGTTACCTTTTTCAGGTTCCCAGTCACCAGATTAGTCTCTACCACAACCAGGACCTCTATTCTATCAGGGCATGAGTCAGGTGGGTAGTACATGGAACACTCTCCCACATCACCCTGCAGCACCCTTTATTCATCTTGATACCTCACATACACTAATTGTGCTGCCGGTAAGGTGCTTAGCTACTGTCACATTTTCTATCTTACCTATTTCTGAAGAACATCACCTTCAAACTACGCAGACACGGTCGCTAAACAGTTGCTTGCTGACAGTGCAGGCATCAGCAGGCCAATCATAAGTCACCAACTACAGAACGCAACATTCCTACTTAGGCCACAACCAGACTGCAGCTTCCCACCCCAGTATGACCTGGGACTCTGGTTCACAGATCCATGCATGACACTGACCAGACTCCCAAGCTCTCGGTGATTTGGCCAGTCACCTGCTGGCTAACCTCAGTTGCCCTGCACTCTTCGAGTTTTTTAATTTTCCACACTACGCTCGTTGTTCCTTCTTCTGTTCTTCCTCCCCCTTATTCTTACGTACTCCGTCTCTCCTAAGCTGTTCTCATTTTCCAAAAACTCTTCTTAAACATACACCTTCCCCCCTCCTATCTTTTCTCATTATAGCTGGAGTCATGTCACGATCCGGCAGTGAGGACTTTGCCTCCGCCCTGCTCTCACCCACCACGGGTGCAGAGCTAGACAGCACTCGGTCCCTCAGGGGGTGGACTATTCCCAAGCTCATGGCAGAGCTGCGGCATAGGGCCATTCCCTACCCCGCCACGGCCAAGAAAACCAAATTATTCAGCAGCAGCTGCACCCGGCACCCAACAGGCATTTCTGCAGTCAATCTCCTCAGCTCTCGCCCAGCTGCACACCATGATCAGCTCGCTGACCACAGCAGTCTCCGACGTGCAGGCGAAATTAGGATTCCTAGAGGTGAGCCCATGGTGACCCCTAGACACAGTCGTAGCGCCCATCTTGGCTCTATCACCCGCAGGTATGCCGGACACTAGTTTCACTATTTTTCCTGCACATCTCTTCCCTGCCAGCATCAAGAAGGACATCCTGGAGGGAAAGGATGTTAACCTGGCCTCCCTGCTCATCTCGGTCCACGATCTGGCCGAGAATAAAGTCCTATGCCTGGGGGGACATGTCCATGGTTCTGAAGGCCAAAGACCCCAGGCTCATTCACAAACTGACGATCACTGAGTTTGTGCTGGCCTTCGACATGTTTAGGGACCTGTTGTGCTTGGCCAACCCCGGCAGGAGGGAAGAGATGTATTTGTACCTCCATGCCGTGGTTCACTTAGGGTACAAATACAGAGGATCTGCGTTTTACGACTACCACTGCTTGTTCTCAGCCAGAGCTGCAGCCAAACCCACCCGGTTACAAACCAGCAGGAATTGGAGCATCGTGGACACTGAGTTGTTCTGCTGCCACTTTGCGGGTCTGCGTTCCCAGTTTTGTGCCATTTGCCAGTCCTCCACACACGCGGCAAACTGGTGCTCTAACACAGACACCAGACATTCCTTGACCTTCCCTTCTACCTATAGTGCCACTTAAGGCAAGCCTGTCCCTATGCAACATCCTCAGGTGGACAAGTTGGGATGGCTCAACTATTCAACTATGGCACCTGCAGCTTCTACCAATGCCGATTGCTCCAAATTTGTGTCAACTGTCATTGAGCTCATCACAAGAACACATGCACCCTCAAGCGTCCAAACTCATCCTGAATGAGCCAGGTGAACGTACAATGGCTGAAGTTCTACCTTTTCTCTAGGGATGAGCCGAACACCCCCCTGTTCGGTTCGGTTCGCACCAGAACATGCGAACAGGAAAAAAGTCTGTTTGAATACGCGAACACCGTTAAAGTCTATGGGATACGAACATGAATAATCAAAAGTGCTAATTTTAAAGGCTTATATGCAAGTTATTGTCATAAAAAGTGTTTGGGGACCTGGGTCCTGCCCCAGGGGACATGGATCAATGCAAACAAAAGTTTTAAAAACTGACGTTTTTTCGGGAGCAGTGATTTTAATAATGCTTAAAGTGAAACAATAAAAGTGTAATATCCCTTTAAATTTCATACCTGGGGAGTATCTATAGTATGCCTGTAAAGGGGCGCATGTTTCCCGTGTTTAGAACAGTCTGACAGCAAAATGACATTTCAAAGGAAAAAAAGTCATTTAAAACTACTCGCGGCTATTAATGCATTGCCGGTTCGACAATACTCATAGAAGTTCATTGATAAAAATGGCATGGGAATTCCCCACAGGGGAACCCCAAACCAAAATTAAAAAAAAAATGACGTGAGGGTCCCCCTAAATTCCATACCAGGCCCTTCAGGTCTGGTATGGATATTAAGGGGAACCCTGGCCAAAATTTTTTTTAAAAATGACGTGGGGGATCCCCCTAAATTCCATACCAGACCCTTGAGGTCTGGTATGGATTTTAAGGGGAACCCTGGCCAAAATTTAAAAAAAAAATGACGTGGGGGGTCCCCCTAAATTCCATACCAGACCCTTGAGGTCTGGTATGGATTTTAAGGGGAACCCCACGCCAAAATTAAAAAAAAAAAATGGCGTGGGGTCCCCTTGTTAAAGGGGGCTTCCAGATTCCAATAAGCCCCCCGCCCGCAGACCCCCACAACTACCGGCCAGGTCATCAACATGGGGACAAGGTGTTTTGGGGGGCTACCCCAAAGCACCCTCCCAATGTTGAGGGCATGTGGCCTGTTACGGTTCAGGAGGGGGGCTGCTCTCACCCCCCTCTTTTCCTGCAGCCTGCCAGGTTGCATGCTCGGATAAGGGTCTGGTATGGAATTTAGGGGGACCCCCACATCATTTTTTTTTTTTATTTTGGCCGGGGTTCCCTTTAATATCCATACCAGACCCGAAGGGCCTGGTATAGAATTTAGGAGGATCCCCACGTCATTTTTTTTTAAATTTTGGTTTGGGGTTCCCCTGTGGGGAATTCCCATGCCATTTTTATCAATGAACTTCTATGTGTATTGTCAGACCGGCAATGCATTAATAGCCGCGAGTAGTTTTAAATGACTTTTTTTCCTTTGAAATGTCAGTTTGCTGTCAGACTGTTCTAAACACGGGAAACATGCGCCCCTTTACAGGCATACTAAAGACACCCCCCAGCTACAAAATTTAAAGGGATATTACACTTTTATTGTTTCACTTTAAGCATTATTAAAATCACTGCTCCCGAAAAAACGTCCGTTTTTAAAACTTTTTTTTGCATTGATCCATGTCCCCTGGGGCAGGACCCCAAACACTTTTAATGACAATACCATGCATATAAGCCTTTAAAATGAGCACTTTTGATTTCTCCCATAGACTTTAAGGGGTGTTCCGCGGCATTCGAATTTGCCGCGAACACCCCAAATTGTTCGCTGTTCGGTGAACTTGCGAACAGCCGATGTTTGAGTCGAACATGAGTTTGACTCGAACTCGAAGCTCATCCCTATTTTCCTCTCACACATCACCTGCATATGCACTATTCCTGGTGCGTGGGTTAATCTCCATATTCCACACGGGGCTCATCGCCCTACCCCACACCACCTATGAGTGCAGGAACCTCCGCTCAGCCTCCACTGCTGAGCATGCTATTGACAATCTGTTGCAGACTGAGCTGGACTGGGGTTTTCATTATCGGCCCCTTCGCTGAGTTGCCATTTGAGACATGGGGAGTTAGCCCTATTGGGCTTGTCAAGAGGAAATTCTCAAATAAATTACAATTGGTGTACAACTTGTCTGCGCCTTATTCCTCTCACATCCCTGGTCTTAACTCACTGATTCCTTCTGAAGAGTTCTCTCCCAAATATGCATCCATTTACTTAGCTATACAGTCCTTTATTAGCGTAGGCACGGGCGCATGGCTGTCCAAGGAGCACATTTCAGATGCTTTTAAGCTCTTACCCATCGAACCTTCCTTGTGGCGGTGGCACGGCATCATATGGAGATATTCATACTACTTTGCTACCAAACTTACCTTCGGCTCAAAGAGCAGTCCATGGCTCTTTGATACATTCACTCAATCTCTCACCTGGATCCTAACTCACCAGGTGCAGTGCCAGAAAGTCATCCATTACCTGGACAATTTTCTGCTGATCAAACGGCCTGACAAGCCCTCCTCAGATTTAGGCAAATTAAGGGTAGTATTCGGCAATGAATGAAGTGGAAAGCATGAAGTGGAAAGCTCCACACAGTCCATCACCTTCCAAGGAATCACCCTTGACACCTGCTCTATGTAAGCCGATCTACCCCCGACAAGCTGTCCTGGATTAGGGCAGTCATTCACGCCTTAAGCACCTCATGAAGTTGCATCAAGAGACAGACAGCTGCAGTCCATGTTAGGCATGCTGAACTTTGCTATGAGGATTGTCCCTCAAGGGCGTTTCTTAATTTCTCACCTCCTGGTCTTTCTTTCCAATGCATAGGACCCCGATCAAACCATCAGGCTAGACCAGGAAGCTGCTGCAAATCTAGCAATGTGGGACAACTTCCCTGAGAACTGGAATGGCGTATCCATGTTCATCCCAGCAGCTTCAGCCTCCTCACCTCATATAGTAACAGATGCAGCAACCTCCACAGGCTTCGCTGCCATTTTTGGCACCCATTGGTTTGCAGGTCCTCCCTGGGTTCAGACAGACATTCTCATTGTTCCAGCTTTACCCTATCATCATGGCAGCTCAGGTCTGGGGACACACCTGGGTTGGAGCAGACCGTGGTCTTCTCCACTGACAACTTAGCCATGGCTGAGATTGTCAACAAAGGCAGGTCCAAGTCCCTGGCCATCATGTCCTTCCTACGCAGGCTTTTGCAGATATCCCTTCACTACAGTTTCAATGTGTACTGTACTTGCATACCTGACAAGTGCAATCTCACAGCAGACGCACTGTCCCGCCTCAATTTTCCTTTGTATTTCTTACAGAGACCCGGAGCCGACCCATCCTCATTTCCTATCCCACTTTGGTCGCAGCTAACGATGGGTTAAGAGACCACCTTCACGCCTAAGGCAAATTCCTAGCCCATGCTCCTGGACAGGCACATGTCACATCAAGCACACCCTGGCCTTCATGTCTTACTGCAACACTCATCTGGGCCTGTCCCAAAACACTGTCAGACTACACCTAGCTGGCATCCAGCATTTCTTCTCCCTACAAGATTGGGAAAACCCTCATTGTTCGCGACCCATGCGATCAGAGCCTTGCAGCATGCCATCCAAAAACATCAGCCCATATCAAGTTCCACATTTCAGGACATGTCAGCCAACCTGTCATGGTCCCCTTTTGGGTTGCTGCCCAGCCTGCTCATCCAAGCAGCAATCTAACTGGCCTTCTACGGCTTCCTATGGCCCGGTGAGTTCACTTATAGTGGTCCCGGTTGGCAGGTGCTATGCAGGTGCCATCTGGCCCGCCTTCAAGGCCAATTTTGTCCTACATCTGGCAGTGTCCAAAACTCATCAGTCCAGCACCAGGATCGACATCAAATTCTTCCAGACCCACAATGAATGGTGTGTTCTGGACCAGATGTTATCACACATACTGAGCCAGTCTAGCTCCAGCCCATTGTTGCCTTTTCCTTCCAGCCCAGTAACAACTAGCCAGTTCATCAGGCATGTTCGCATCCTCTTAGCTAATCTCAACCCTAGCCAGTTTTGCGGGCACTCCTTCTGGATCGGATCAGCCTCGGCCACCTCCCGCCATGGGTTTTTGGGCCATGTCATCAAAAGATTAGGCAGATGGTAATCGACCTGTTTACCCAGTACATTCCGAATCCCCAGGTGGAGAAGTCACAGGCCTTCACCAAGCTTGCCCAATAAATGTCATGTATACAAATAAAACAGCTTTCCCTATCCTTGTATTTTTGCTCCCTTTTTGGTGTACCAACCAGCTGACCAGGACACAACTCAGGTCTATGTTATGTTGTGAGTCTTGTGGCGTCTTTATGCGGTTTCACGTCTAACTCGGTTGGAGGTCTCCGACCATAAATTGGAAGTCAGTATGGTGGCCTGAATTTATGGGAGGAGCCCGGGGGTATTTAAGCAGCCCACTCACCTGTGTTCCTTTTCAGTTCCAGTGCACAATACCCATTCACCTTTTGCCCTTTACAGGGCACTTCCTTCACATCTCTCTTCTACAATCAACCATTACTTATCTTGTATGCCCCCTTTTTGGTGTACCGACCAGCTGACCATGGCACACCTCAGATCTATGTTATGTTGTGTAGACTTGTGGCATCTTTATGTGGTTTCACGTTTAACTCCGTTGGAGGGCTCCGACCATAAATAAAATCAGCCATAAGAATATAAAAACACACATATATGTAAACAATATAAGCTTTATATACAAAAAGATTAATAATAGTACATACATTCAAGTTTACAACAGGTCTTATCCGCAACACGAGTCCTGGTGGAATTGTGCACATATACCTGGGTATATATTGTCATTAACAGAGATATCTCCAGATGGATGTTGTAGCAAAGTCCAGTTGCAGGGGTTCCTGAGGATGATCATAATGTGGCTTCTGTTGTCATGTTAGAGACCTGAAGACAAGATAAGTGGGTAGTTCATCCAACTGTTGTCCAACCAGCCTGGAACACAGCTTCTTACAAGCAGAAATTGTAGAGTGGCAGTGGAACTCAGTCAGCCTATCCACTCTGCACTTTAGTCCCTCTCTAGTAGTTTCTAATCTGACATGCACCATGGACCTCTAACTACCAGAACTGGCTGTCAGATGCCTAACCTGGCTCTAGCCTATGATGGTTATCGAGCCCTAAGCTAAAACTAGCTATAGAATCCTAAACTGTAAAGGACAGGGTTAGCTAAAATAACTAGAGCTGTATATAAACTATATTGCAATAAACAGTTTCACCCACTAATATAGTGGAATGTGGCCACTACATACATACAGCAGCACAGACCTAGATATCTGGCACTGTGCATGTTAGATAATAACAATAAGACAAAAAAATCTGTCACACAGATTCAGAAACTCACTCAAGAAGCTATGGACAGCTGCAGTTAAACTAGTGGAACATAGTAATCCTTGCATAATAGTGTCTTCTGTTCTAGATTTAACAGCATGGACTGGACATGAGGCTGCGACTTTCTCTCTCTCTCCACTTCCCCCTTTGGGGGGGGTTCAAAGTCAGCCTTTCATAGACGGGAAGTTCCCAATATGTTGTAATTAATTATATATAACACTGTGATATTAGTAGCTAAAAGTAGATGACAGGAGATTCCTGCAAGTGTTCCAAAAAGATCTAAGGGTGTGTGCATACATTTTATAAAAGTACATGAAGCCCTACTTTAGGTGCATGAGTGCATAATTCTGTGACTCAGCTGCAAACAGCTTTGAATGGAGAGCAAGGGAGTCATGGTCAGTCGCGATTGCTAATTGTTCAATGTGTGTATAGTTTGATTGGGAATATCTGTAAGGGTACATACAGTGGTCCCAGGCTGAAATAAAATCTGTGTAGAATCTCTTGGAAGTGTGGAAAGTGTGGGATTTCTGGTCACCTGTACTTTCTGTTGTGCTCAGATTTTTCCAATTCTGTCTCATGTGACAAGATTGCTAAGAAAAACTCAATGAGTAAATCTGTGGAGAGTATCTGGTGATTTAAACTACCAGTGGGCCCTAGGCTGGTTACAGGTGCAGCTTGGGCAATGCTGTCCTTAGATGAAGATGTGAACTTAGCTAAATTCAAGCAGAGATTTCTACATATGTGTATTCATGAACTGAGGAAAAATTTACTGAGATTCCTAAGTGGTACTGTGTTCTGCATTTATGAAAGGTCTAATATGACTGTGTGTGTAAATGCAGAATACCTCTTTAATGCTTTATGTTACAGTTCCTTCTACTGTGTCTAACTCTCTCTCTCTGATTGCCCTGAAATAGAAAAAGAGCTCTAAATTAACTTCTATTCTATTCTGTTCTATTAATATCACTGATAATCTTTTCATGGTCTGGTTGTTAAAAAGGTGGCACTAGTCACATTTTAGGACTGGGGCAGTATTTTAGATACCTAAAGGGGGAAGAATCTGTCAGAATGTTTATACTGAAATAATAAAATAGTATTGTAATCATGAAAATATGCAAATCTTTGATTTGGGAGATTTACAATTTTCTACCAATACCTACAAGAAATTCAAGTTCGTTTATCCGTGCTATTTTGAAGACAAGTGATACAAATGATGTTGTTCAAAAATATATATTTATTAACTAAAAATACAGTGCAAATTAAATATCAGGTATATTTCGTGATAAAACAAATAAATGGATATACTTCTACATATCAAAGATAAATGATGGTTCAGATAATACTCACAGTTCTCTTATTCAATTTCTTATAACAAAATACCACATTTCAATACTTAAATGATACTTGTACATTTTAAACCTGGTAACTTGTGAATAGTCTTCCGTGACTTCACGGACTTGCGTAAACAAATATTGTTTACCTTAATACTATGATGTGATCTCTTCTCAAAACCAACAGACCTTCCTAGTACACTCTTAAATGCACAAACAAAATTGTTATATTGTGCACAGCTTGATAATTTAATCAAAGCTTATATTTTAGATTTAGAATGAATCAATGGTTTAACACATACTATAACCAATCCAATTCTAAAACTTTGAAGTCAGTATTATGAGATATAACAATATATATGTATCTCCCTTGGTTTAGAAGCAAAACAAATTCATACTGCAGTTAGAATTCACTTCACTTCAAAGCAAAACTAACAATGGATTGGATTAGTCAAGAATATGCTCAACCAAACTTCAATTACCTAAAAAGGTATACATTGGAAAGATTAATACTTTACCAGGTCTTTAAGAATTCTGTCAGTTTGAGAAGCAAAGTCCCAAAAGAGACTTCTTTCCACCTTTAGAGACAGACCCGTCCAGCCATCCTCAGAGCTCCTCCAGATCTTCCCATAGCTCTCTTCCCATAGCTCTCTCCCATAGCTCTCCCCAAAAGTGGGTGTGGGTCTCATTACTATGCAATGGATGATGTCATATGACGATGGAGTTACCTATGTTACCTTGACAACCAAGACCAACGCCATTTTGAATAATTACCAATTTCAGCCTCTTAGGGGCGATGTTGGATCAGAAATTACTTTAAATGTGATTGACATGACCTGCTGACCTTGGCTTAGCAAAACACCACTAATTGTCTAATGGTTGACAATCAAGTGTCAATATCCCCAGCCATCCTGGCGCTTCTAAAAATATATGTGTATGAGAAAATATACCCCACACAATTAACTGGGGCTGCAAATGCCATGAAAGTGAAGTCAGGATTCTTACGATAAGCCTAACAGTTGTTCATGAATGGTTTCCTAAATAAGATACCATATTTGCAACCTTATAATAATATAGATGTAGTAAACAGGTTTATATAATGTTACCTAATAAAGATACATTGTAAAGATGTATAAAAGAAACATTATTATTTAAAATATATCATTTGTGGATAAGCCTTTTTTGTTATGTGGTTTGTTCTTGAAAATACTATTTAGTTTTGCAGGCTGTGTAAGTTTGTACCAACTTCCCTTATCTATAAGTGTCAAAGACAAAAGATATATAACCTGGGATACTGGTACTTTTACACAGTCTCAAGACATAAAGCAACTTTTGCAACAATGCCTATTCATGGGCTATGAACTCTGATTCAACTTTAGAGCCAAAATGGCTCCTCTCATCTTCATTTGAAAAATATACAATATAAAGGCCTATAAATATATATGAATATAAATTCTTTTAACCCCAAATGTTCTGACAAATCCCCCCCACGTTTCTTAGAATTCCGGTGAACAGCCTTGGACATCCTAAGAAAACGAGTCTAAAGAAATAATATATTTGTTTAAAAGATATGGCCATATTATTATTTTTCGTCATACTTGAAGGACGTTTCTCTCTTCATCCATATGATAAAGGAATGTTCTTGCATGACTTGGATTTTCCTTGATCGGTTCAAGTCTTTATGGAAACAAAATGAACCGTTGCAGTGGTGGTGTAACCCCCCCCTTGTCAAATGTAATAAAAACAAAGCTGATAAACCAGAAATTGAAGAAACTCTTCAGTGAATCCACTCTTGTATTGCTACAAGCTGAAAATGGGATATATTATCCTTCCTTTCAATGGATATTCTGGGATTCAAGCACACAAGGGACTTCTGCAACAAATCTTTCTTTCCGGCAATACAAATCCTGGAGCATCTTGCTTCACGACTCCTGATGAAGAATTTGGTTTGGTGACAGGTTCCATCCCGAACTGGGCATCACGGATTAACATCATGCAACCGATCGCTGTGTCTTTTGGTAGTCAACTTCGTCTTTACCAATCAACGATCTGGTCTGGATGGTGGTTTGATGACAGGTTCCCTCCGGAACTGGACGCCAAGGATTAACATCATCCATATGATCGCTGTGTCGTTTGGCAGTTCACTTCACCTTTACCAATCAACGATCTGGTCTGGACTGTCAATCTTTTTCTATTTAAATAAATAGACAGTATGAATACATATTCTTAATAATTAATCTTTTCATATTCCAACTATGCTATATATATATATATATATATATATATATATATATATATATATATATATATATATATATATGTATATATATATATATATATATATATATATATATATATGTATATATATATATATATATATATATATCGATTGGTTAATTATATTTTAATTAACTAAAATCATCAATGATCTAATGATGATAGTATTCTGCCATGATTAGCAGGATTAACATTAATGCTGAAGTATAAGATTTGAAGATCTGTAAGTCAGGAGAGAATTGTCACAATGTCATATTATTACATTTACATTCTCTTGAGGTCTTAAAAATCTTTTCTTATACATTACCTTCCAGCATTCTTAGTTGGAACCTAGGATGACAAGCATACAATTGAATACTTTATACCATACCCAAACATATCCTCAATTCAACTGATATTGGCAGATATTTTTGACTTCACTACAGCCTCCATTTTCTTCTTGTGCGAGACTTAGGCTGCAAACCTTAGATCTCAGGAGATGAACCTTGGAGCAACACCATTGGTCTTTCTGAAATAAAATTTTAAACACCTGCCTCTCTCAACTGGTTAAGAACATATCTAAACTCTGGTATATGCTTTTCAAACATTATGCTATTCAACAAAAATATCATCCACATATGTTAGACTTTCTCTTTCAGGTACATCAGGCAATGGCCTTATGTAAAATAACACACAAAAACAAAATAAAATTTAAAAACAAAATTTATATAACCAAATAACATTCTGTTCCTGTTGTACTATTTCTTACCACCTTTAAATGCCAGCTTGTATGGGTCTTCAGGACTTACCTGAATGTTCCACCATCATTGAGCATCATCTAGTGTAGTGAAGTACTTAGCGCCTTGTATTTCTTATATCAAGCGTTGGTCAATATATGGCACAGCTAGCTGTACATACATCCTCGTTTATTTAGCTGTTTCAGACCAGCATATAAACGCAATGACCATTGGTTTAAGAATATCAAGTATAGGATTATCATAAGAACTATGCACTGATCTTACAACGCTCCTCTCCTTGAAATTCCTAATGATTTCCACTAGCGAAACATAGCAAGCTAGGGAAAGACAGCAATGTTTGATTGAAAACATTAGGTGCGTTAACACTTGGATCAGACTGAGTCCTGGCAATGCGTATGTCTATTATACCACATCACTGGAATCTTTTTGCAAACATATTTTTGAACTCCATGGAAAACTCTTTTTACCATGGGTATAGGATCTATTTAAATCCTTTCTATATACATCCTGTCTGCAAAACATTTTAATGCAGCAGGGTTCTTGAAATTTTGGCCTATTTATACCTGGCCGTGTAATAATTAAAATTTTAAATAATAAAAAAAATGTATTAGTACCTGTATGAATAATGACCTCATGTGGTACTAATATGTTTACTGCATATGGCAGTAACTAATATTATTTAAGCGCCTTCTTTTAATCTGGACCACAGTGTGGAATTTACCAGATTCATGTGTATAGCGAAGCGATGTCATATATCGTTGCCAATGTACACATGATATTGTAGGTGATTGATTATCAGGAATAAATGATTGGCTATTTTCCCCTCCATAGAAATGGATAACCTGCATTTAGCAATTTTATTATGACTATTAGAGTCATTATCCAGATCATGGACAATTATCCTGAGGGGTTGAATACCTAAATATTTATTTTTAGAATTGGTCAACTATTTTGATAATTTTCTACTAATGTGATTATATTCCTGGTATAAATATGAACCTTATTAACATTTCCCAGGTCACTAACCTGTTAGGGAAAAGAACACCTTACCATACCATCCCAGTAGGAATTGAGTATAATTACTAAGCTCATTAGAGTCAGTATATACTGTATGGATGTGAGCATTTGAGAACATCACCTTCCAAGCAAACCTCTCAACTATTTTCCAGGGGACATACATCTGGTATGATCCTCCTGTCTAACCCTTCTAGGGAGTTGGAATTACCTGTACAAAAGGTGCCATCTAGAATTGAATTATTCCTGCGATGGATCTCACTTATATTCCAGTTTTTCCTTATCACAGGGCATTTGCGCCGATTGTGAGAGGACTGGGAAGGTTCCTATTTATGGCCTTGTCACTTAAGACAATATAACATTTTAATAAAATCACAATAGGATTTAATCTTTTTAAAGAGATCGATATCAATAATTAATCGATCGTAGGGCATTTTAATTTTAAATGCGGGAATGTGAATTACTTCATTCCCTTTAATGTAAATTACTTCATTCCCTTTAAGTTGAAGTTCAACTGAGCTTTTTATTTTTGGGATTTCAGGGCAGTGCTGAAAATATTTACAAAGTCAGCTTTAAAAATACTTTTAGCTGAGTTATTTTTCAGAAAATAATTCTTGGATTTATTAGAAATGTTTCTGAACAAAATAATTACTTGGATATTTATCCAATAACTTCTTATTAGGGTATCCTGTTTTTATAAAATACCTGTAAGGAACAAAATATATATACAAAAAAAAATACATGGAATGATATAACAGTGGGTTTCACTTTCATCTTGCTGTGTAACTTACTCCTTTAGTCATGGAGGAGTTTTGCCCCCACTTTTTTTTTTTTTTTTACACAGGCACATTCCAAAAGACTGTCAGTTTATGCACAGCAGTTTTGGCTGCAAACAAATCAGTCTCCTCTCCCCCCCCCCCCCCCCCCCCCCCCCCCTTTGCAAAAGAGGGGTAAATCTCCTGTTAGAAAGAGGGAAAAAAAAATATTTAAACATGCTTTGCTCATGTTTTTTTTTCTTATTGGTCAATTTCAGACATTTAAATATTTTAACACCTCAGCTAGCTGTTCACTTTTTTAGTTTTAAAACTGGGTGTAACTTTTCTCTTATTGGGAGAACTGGAATTTAATAATTCCAGCCTAATTACTTTTTTGAGTTTCAATTTATCCCTGCTCTTTTTTTTTTTTTTTTTTTTTAAAGTGAGCCTCAGCTATTATCTGAGCGGGCTTTTTAAATTAATCTTGAGGCTTTACACTGTTCTGTAGAACAGCAAAAAGGATGGCACTTTCTATTAGCCAACCCAAACCATTTTTGGGCTAGTAATCCCAGGCCACAACAACTTTAATTTTATTTGACAAAGCCTTATAAAACAGTTGGAAAAAAATTCATGGCTCTCAAAATCTGTGTTTTTCTCAGCCAAGCTGTAGGCCTTCTTGAGAACTTTTAAAAGTTCTCTGGTACTTTGATTGGGCTTACGTTTCAAAGTACCCATGGTCCTTCTTGCAGCAATAGCTGACTTATAGGGACCAAGTTCGGTCTTTATTTTCCATACTTCTCTGATAAAAGACATCACCTGATTTTTTACCAATTCTCTGTGATGCAGACCACTATCATTTTCCGCATCAGCAGGACCGGCTACACTTGAAATAACTTTAGTGTCTGTCATTTTTCAATATTGTAACTAATAATGGCAATATTAAAAACACAAAAAAAAAAACCTTCATTTTTAAAATTAATTTTTTTTTTTTCCAAAAAAAAATGACAATAAAATATATATAATTTTGCACAAATACATCACTTGTTTCAAACGTTAACGGATCTCGGTGGGACCTCCAATTATGTCAGAATGTTTATACTGAAATAATAAAATAGTATTGTAATCATGAAAATATGCAAATCTTTGATTTGGGAGATTTACAATTTCCTACCAATACCTACAAGAAATTCAAGTTCGTTTATCCGTGCTATTTTAAGACAAGTGATACAAATGATGTTGTTCAAAAATATATATTTATTAACTAAAAATACAGTGCAAATTAAATATCAGGTATATTTCGTGATAAAACAAATAAATGGATATACTTCTACATATCAAAGATAAATGATGGTTCAGATAATACTCACAGTTCTCTTATTCAATACAAATGTTCGTATGTCTCTTCACGGACTAGGTGATCACACTGGGTCTTGCCTGTCGTAGGACAGATGATATTGAAATGATCGTCACTTTTATCTGAACCATTCACCCGGCAAGAGCCAGTGTGATCACCTAGTCCGTGAAGAGACATAGGAACATTTGTAACAACGCACAGAAGCAACGACACAGGGAATCTAGCTATTCGTATGAAGAATGGGATCAGCAGTTCAAAATACAAGCCTGTTGACTATCAACAACTCCGTGCAGAAGCTGAAGCCAAAAAATTAGCATCTGCAGGCATTCAGTTAAAGGGGGATGAGTGCCTATCTGCCTTATAGAAGATATCTTGTGGGGAGAACCTAAGGAGCCATCCAGGTCGAGGCTGGGGTAGAAAGCCACAGGTGTGTATGATCTCCTTTAAAAAGAGATCTTAGGAGCTGGTAAGCGGCAGTATTTTCATTGGTGGAGACACCCTTCTGTCATCACATTCTTCCTGGTGTTGCAGTTGCACGATTTACATCGTCTGGATGTTTGCCAAGCCATCACTTGGAATATCGTTCTGCTAGTGAACCTTTTTTCCTATAACCCATTGGAGTGGACTTGAATTTGCTTACTTCATTTATTTACCCATGTTTTTTATTATTAAATTTTTCACAATTGTCACTGGTGGTCACGTTTCAGTGTGTGTATAATATTATTTTTCCTTTATTTAGATGTGTTTTGTATTCACATATATTTTTCAATTTAAATAGCGCAGCTTTTTTTTGTTTGAATTATTTAGTGTGTGTGTCTCACATTTTAGTTGCAGCTTTATTTACCTTATACATTGTATTTTCTCCTATACATGTTCCATGGGGATAGCGCAGTAATTTTACCTTTTTTAGTTACCACCTTAAAATAAACCCAATGGTTCCTATCAAATGCCCTCTCTGTGTGCAAAGAGAGAAGCAGGGAAGGTATTTGATGATGCTCCCCCAAAGAAGATCGATACAGCTCCTCATAGCATCCCACTTGATCTGAGTGGATTAGTTAGGAAGTGTATTCAGGTAAATGATTGGCAATGATTTCTCAGAAAATAACTTTATTCAATATTAGGTACAGTATCTCACAAAAGTGAGTACACCCCTCACATTTTTGTAAATATTTTCTTCTATCTTCTCATGTGACAACACTGAAGAAATTACACTTTGCTACAATGTAAAGTAGTGAGTGTTAAGCTTGTTTAACAGTGTAAATTTGCTGTTCCCTCAAAATAACTCAACACACAACCATTAATGTCTAAACCGCTGGCAACAAAAGTGAGTACACCCCTAAGTGAAAATGTCCAAATGGGGCCCAATTAGTCATTTTCCTTGCCCTGTGTCATGTGGCTTGTTAGTGTTATAGGGCGTACACACGGTCGGACTTTGTTCGGACATTCCAACAACAAAATCCTAGGATTTTTTCTGACGGATGTTGGCTCAAACTTATTTTGTCTACACACGGTCGCACAAAGTTGTCGGAATTTCCGATCGCCAACAACGCGGTCACGTACACCACGTACGACGAGACTAGAAAAGGCCGGTTCAGAACCAAGCGCAGCACCCTTTGGGCTCCTTTTGCTAATCTCGTGTTAGTAAAAGTTTGGTGAGAGAGACGATTCGCGCTTTTTCAGACTCGTGGCTTTCAGATCGTTTTCTGCCGTTCAGTTTGTGCTTGTGGGTTTGTATCTGCTCTTCAGTGCATGCAAGCAAGTTCCGTGTGACTTTAAGTAGTCATTGTATTCTTGTTCGTTTGTTACTGTTTTTCAGGTCGCTCTTCACAGGCCTTGCTGTTCTTCAGTGCGTTCTGTTACTTTGTTCTGAGCAGCCGACCGTTTTCTAGCCATGTTTCATATGCGTACTCCTCGTAGAGTTCGTGCTGTGCGGGGGCTTGGTGTTGGGGTCCTGACCTTGACACAAGTCCAGTCCAAGAACAGGGTGGGGAGGAGTTCATGGACCAAGAATTGGTTGCTTCAGCGTGACCAGTTCTCTCATATGCCTTTGCTCCGTGAGATCCGTGAGAATAATCCTGATGATTTCAGGAACTTTCTCAGGATGACGGACCCCGTGTTTCACCGTCTGTTGGCTTCGCTGACCCCTTATATTAGCAGGCAGGATACCTGCATGAGGCAAGCCATCACTCCGGAGCAGAGGTTGGTCGCTACCCTGCGGTATTTGGCGACAGGGAGAAGTCTGCAGGACTTGAAGTTCTCGACAGGCATCTCCCCCCAGGCTCTGGGTATCATTATCCCAGAGACCTGTTCTGCCATCATCCAGGTCCTGCAGAAGGAGTATATGAAGGTAAGATTTGTATCCTTTTATATCACATTTTATTGTATTGAATGTTTGCTAATATATTGTATTTCTTTCCTCATTCCCTAATTACCATGATTGTAATATGCTGTGAATGTCCCCTTTGTCCTCATGCATGCTGGATTTTTAGGTAATTATTATTTTAGGTCCTTCATACATATTTGCCCTTCAATAACCTCCCCAGCATGGTGTCTCCTGGCCCTATAGTCACCTCATGTAGTCACTTAACAATGTATTTTATCAGCTCCATAGTAGTGCTTTACCCCAAACACCCCCTAAAATGTTTGGAAATGTTATTTTTGATTTAAAATCAGGTAGAGTGCCAGAGGTTTTTTTTTGTGGTGTCCCCCAAAAATTTTTAGTAACCCTCCCTCCCCCAACTGCTAAGTCAGCTGATCCCAATTCTCTATCCTCAATCATCTGCTGACTTTGCCAAACCCATACACACTATACCCACCTCTTTAGTGCTCAGATGTATGGATGAATTCCCCAAAGCATGTAGTGCAAGGGCCTGCCTGTATACTTTCAAATGGTACTGTTTAAAGTTTTTGTATCCTATTATTATCTTGCTAGGTAATAGCAGAATGTCCAAATGTGCTCAAATGTGTACAATGTGTATTTATATCTTTGTATTATGACACTTCTTACCTGTCCAGTGGTCTGCCAATAGTGTAACTAAGGAGGGGCTGTTCAAAGTAATACCCATTATTTAGGCATTCATCTCTCAATGAAGTGAAGAAGGTTACCTGTCCAAGATTTCCACACACCCCATAATGTTAGAAATGGCCCATGAGAGGGGGGGGAGGGTGAATATGATAGGTGTACCTTATACTTTGGCCTTGTTAAATTCCCCTTAGTAAATGCTATCTGGAGGTTGCCACATATTGTTTGTGTATAATCTGCTTGCCATGTTTCTGAGTAAAAATAGTAATGTTTATTGTTTTTTCCTCAACAGTTTCCTTCCACGCCACAGGAATGGCAGACTGTGGCCTCCCACTTTGCCCAGCGGTGGTTCTTTCCTAACTGCAGAGGGGCAATTGATGGGAAACACGTCCACATCATCCCACCACCCAACTCGGGGTCGTACTATTATAATTACAAGGGGTTTAATAGTATAGTGATGTTGGCGGTGGTGTCGGCTAATTACGACTTCTTGTATGTAGACGTGGGGAAGAATGGCCGGATGTCCGATGGTGGAGTCATCACCCAGATGGAGTTTTACAGGCGTCTCCATAATAGCAGCTTGGACTTGCCAGTTCCAGAGGATAATGTGGAAGGACTCCCATTCGTGTTCGTTGCTGAAGAAGCGTTTGCGCTGGGGGACCACCTCATGCGGCCATTCCCAATGAGGACCCTCACCCCAGAACAGAGGGTTTTTAATTACCAGCTGGCCAGAGCCTGGCCAGCCGGTTCCGACTATTTCTGACACCCATCCATATGACGGAGTATAAACTGAACCATATTATACTGGCGTGCTGTGTTCTCCATAACTTTTTAAGGAAACATTCGGCCAACTATGCTGGCTCAGTTGGGCCTGAGGCCGGAATCCTACATCAAACCACACTGACGGCGCTGGAAAGTGGCCGTCCTGGCTTGCCCTCCCTGAGTGCCCGTGATGTCCGATTACGCTATCTGGAGTTCTTTGCGGGTAGGGGGGCTATCAATATGCCAGACAATCTGTGAAGCCTTTTTATAATAAAAAAAAGAAATTCTTGGTGGACATTTACTGCTTGTGTTTGTTTTAGCTGACCCTGACAGAAATGTTTTGAGTGCAGAAAATGTCGTGATTGTGTAACCTTATACAAAGCACTGTTGGCTGTTATTTCCTAAATGCAAAAACACATTTCACTACAAGTGCACTTGCAAATGCACTGAAACTGCACTTGTAGTGCCAAGAGGATTTGCCCTTAGTAAATAACCCTCATTTGCAATGAAAACAGCAATTACATCACCCCAAAAGTGTTGTAGCGTTGAGACAATAATCCACACATTCTTGATTAACAATCTTTTTAATACCTGCACAATCACATGTGCATTTACCTAAGGTTTAGAAAAAAAACCAACATGTTTGTGGTATACCAATTTTTGTGGTGGCATTATCAAAACTCAAAATGTCCATTTTACATAAAACAGGTATGTGTAAAACCAACAAGAAAGACACAAATCTTGAACTTACAAAGTTCACATTTGGTAGAACTTGAAGGCTATATCAGACATGAGTATTTAGGAACTATGTTTGATATTGCGTTCAGATGGGGGGAAATCACCCCTGGAAAAGCCAAATTTGGAAGATGCACACAATTTTGCCAATGTCAACATGTGCTAGCTGCCATCACGGGGGATCAAAGGATGTGTTTTGGGGGAGCAAGCCCTTCCTCTCAGCTACTTTATAATTGAGGAAGGGGTTGCACCCCCAAAACGCGTCCATTGATCTCCCGTGATGGCAGATAGCACATGTTGACATACTGTGTGCATCCTCCAAATTTGGCTTTGGGAAAAATCACAAAAACATTTCGCACATTGAAGCACACAAAAGAAGAAAGTGATTTTGAGGGGCTTTAAACTCGCCCCAAAACATCAATGATTTTTTTATTTTTTGGAATAACATCATTGATGTTTTGCTTGATGATTTCCAATTGTAAATTACACCCCATGATCTCCCCGATCAGGATCTGGGCACTTTCGGATGTGAAAGGATCTGGCTCCACAACCTCACGATCACCTAAAAAGAGAGGAACCCCAAAATAAATTAGGTCTTAAAAAAATGCCGCCATCCATCTCTTATCTGAGCCTGTGGTCGCAGACACTCACCTGTTGTGGTGACTAGTTTCACCACGTCTTCTTCCTCCTGCTCAGCTTGTATTGTGGGGATTTCCCCTTCTTCCAGAGGGGGGGGCTCTGGTCTCCTCGGATGAGGGGTGTCTTCCGAGTCTTTTCTCCCCTATGTAAAGCAAAAATGGTATACTTAGCACACAGATATTTGATGGCAGAACTATAAAGATGAAACATTGCTTGGAAGTGGGGTACAATTGTCTATTTTAGCAGAGTTCCAAGATGTAGCTTTTTTAGTGTCCTTTGTCAAGCTGCAATACTTTACCTGTTTTGTACAAGCTTCACAGATGGAGACCCCCCTATAGTATACACTGGAGCACCTGTGTGGCCCCCTAATAAAAAGGGTGTTCTTGTGTCCCACACTAGTGCTCCAGTGTCCAGATGTGAAAACAGCTGCTGAGTGTCCTCTCCTTACACAGAATCTAGTTTGCATTTCATTCTAGTAACAAAGCCATCTACACAACCCAATTCTTTGAAGACAAGTATAGGGCGTCAAAATGGTGGCCAAATGCATATGGCCTAAACAATGGTATTTTATAGTTTGAACGAAAAATGTTTGATCCGAACGAATAATGTGCCCATGAACATGAAAGTTGCCATTTTAAAGCACTCTCCGGATCTTTCTGTACTGCTCATGTTCTCGTAATTTCAGGTCCGACCACCGCTTCCTGAGCTGATCTTTCGATCGTCGTACCCCGAAATTCCGGTGCAGACTCCTGACCACTTTCGCCATGATCTTGGCCTTTCGGACATTGGGGTTGGGGTAAGGCCCATACTTTCCATCATAGTCGGACTTCTTCAGGATGTCCACCATTTCCAACATCTCCCCAAAGGACATATTTGAGTCCTTAAATCTCCTTCTGGATTGGGACGTTTCAGGCTCCGGCCTTTCCTCCCCCTCCTCCTCGTTGCTACAATTAGCACGCACCTGCTGTCTATCCGCCATGTGCTCTTCCCCCACTGCGCCAAACGAAAAGGGGCGGGGAATAGACTAGAAAGAACGCCAGGGGTGGGCGGAGTTATACGCATGCGCAGTGTGTATAAAGCGTAACACACGTGCGTATTACGTACGATCTGTGAGTGGAGGAAGGAGCATCGGAGACACCGATCGTGATAACGAAGGTAAGATCTAAACTTGCGCCTATACTGCTTCGAAATGGAAGCCTATATTGTAACAAGATTAGGGGAGTTTTGCCTGACATTAGGGTTTGTCTTGTGTTGTGTCTTGCAGAGAAAATGAATGGGTTCAACGACCACAATTTCCTGCCCCTGTTCATTGACAAATACAGGGAGCTGCCCTGTCTGTGGCAGGTCAGACACCCCCACTATAATCACAAACAGAAGAGGCAGGCAGCGCTGGAGAAACTGATGGAGTTGGTGAAGCCGGTGGTCCCCACAGCAACCATCCCTTATTTAAAAGCTAAAATTGGTGGCCTGAGGACCACATATCTTAGGGAGCGCAAGAAGGTCACAGATTCCCAGAGGTCCGGAGCTGCAGCAGATGACGTTTATGTCCCCAGTCTGTGGTACTATGAGAGACTGCGATTTCTGTCAGACCACACTGAAGTCAGGGAATCCCTCTCCACTCTTCCTTCCACACTTCCTTCCACCCCAGCTGAGGCTTCCGATGTCCAACCTGGGACTTCCAGCCAGGAATAAGTGGAGGAGCCCAGCTGGAGTCAGGTATAGCATTCTTCTACAGATTTCTGGGCAATAAAGAAATGATGTTTACTATAGATGTTATTATTAATCACTAATTGCTGATTGAAAAAAGTGTTTTACATATCAATAGACAGTAGTGGGCACCCAAAATTGGGACACAAATGAAAAATGCTGGGCTCAGAAGGATAGTCTGTTATATTTGTTAACATTCAATTTGCAGCAGTCAGGAGGTGAAAATTGTGTGTGATTGATGAAGAAAAAACGAAAACTATGTCCCTTTTTCATACACAGGAAGACCTCAGCCAGGAAGAGGTTGTGGAATGTGGCAGTCAGGAGGAAGCGGGGATTAGTGGCAGCCAGGAGGAGGCGGGGCTAAGTGTCAGCCAGGAGAAGCCTGGGACCAGTCGCAGCCTGACTGAGTCTCAGGTCCCTCCCCTCCGCCTGCCACATAAACGAGCTAGGAAGGCCACTCCGAGTCCCGTGCAGGATTCAGCGTTCAGGCTGATCCAGGAGGCTTCTGCGTCCCTCAGAGCCTTACCAACTCCTGAAGAGGCCTTTGCCTGCATGGCTGCCACCAAATTGCAGGGCATGCAGGAGGGTCAACGCAAGCTCTGTGAGGACCTTATGTACAAAGTCCTATGTAAGGGGGTGAGTGGGGAACTAACACGCAAGACGGGTGTCATTGAGTTGGACCATTGTCCTCCTCCTCCTCCTGCTGCCACAACTCCACCACCAGAGCCACCACGTGTAAGGAAGCGTGGAAGGAAGGCAAGAGAGTGATGACCCTGGGTTCAGTCTGGTCTGACAGAAGATGCAGTCTCTCGTATGACCACAGCCTGGGGACACAGATGTCATCTGCTGCTTTCCGGATCTCTGGGACTTCTGGACCAGACTGCCCTCCCTTAGATAAGGACTCCTCAGGCCACCAATTTGGCTTTCAAATTATTGATGTGTGCCCTGGGGGTCCAAGGCTTCGCCCACTTCTGCAGTTTCTCCAGCGTTGCCTCCCTCTTTGTTTAGTTGTGACCCCTTAATAAAATTTTTTAGGTAAATTCTACTCTCCTGTGTGTGTTTTCATCCAAAAATGACAGTTTGTTGGTGACGATTCAGGTACATTTCTAAAGTACAATGTGAAATTAACAAGGGACAACAACACCAAACAATCTCCTACAGATTAAATAGAACAACATATCACTGGTGTTGTGGGAACTTGACACAAAAAACACACACAAACATTTTCGGGAGTACAAATCAAAATCCCCCAAAAAAAAAAAAAAATACAAACACAAAAAAAAATCTACATTAAAGCCAAAAAATATATAAAAAATATACAAAAATATGTTGTCAGATGTGAGAAATCAAAATATATTGAGGAAATCACGATAAATAGTAACGAAATAAGTTTGTGAGAAGTGTGTGTGAATATGAGCAGCAAAACTACTTAATTCTTGTCACATTATAAAGAAGAAGAGAGTGCGCTGTATTAAACCATTTTTAACATTGCAGCGTGACGAAAGTGCTGTATCCATTGCAAACGCTAAGTTTACCAGAACGAGCTGTTCCGTCTTGGAATTTCTTCTGAGCATGTGTGGCACTGCGTCGGAACAGGCCACACACGGTCGGAATTGACGTGATCGGATTTTGTTGTCGGAAAATTTTATTTCCTGCTCTCCAACTTTGTGTGTCAGAAAATCCGATGGAAAATGTCCGATGGAGCCCACACACAGTCGGAATTTCCGACAACACGCTCCGATCGGACATTTTCCATTGGAAAATCCGACCGTGTGTACGGGGCATTACAAGGTCTCAGGTGTTAATGGGGAGCATGTGTGTTAAATTTGGTATTATCACTCTCACTCTTTCATACTGGTCACTGAACATTCAAAATGGCACCTCATGGCAAAGAACTTTCTGAGGATCTGAAATAAAGAATTGTTGCTCTACATAAACAAGGCCTAGGCTACAAGAAGATTGCCAAGACCCTGAAACTGGACAGGTTCCACTCAGAACAGGCCTTGCCATGGTCGACCAAAGAAGTTGAGTGCACGTGCTCAGCGTCATATCCAGAGGTTGTCTTTGGGAAATAGACGTATGAGTGCTGCCAGCATTGCTGCAGTGGTTGAAGGGGTGGGGGGTCAGCCTGTCAGTGCTCAGACCATACGCCACACACTGCATCAAATTGGTCTGTCGTCCCAGAAGAAAGCTTTTTCTAAAGATGATGCACAAGAAAGCCTGTAAACAGTTTGCTGAAGACAAGCAGACTAAGGACATGAATTACTGGAACCATGTCCCGTGGTCTGATGAGATCAAGATAAACGTATTTCTTTTAGATGGTGTTAAGCATGTGTGGCGGCAAGTCAAGCATGGTGGTGGGAGTGACATGGTCTGGGGCTGCATGAGTGCTGCTGGCACTGGAGAGCTACAGTTCATTGAGGGAACCATGAATGTCTACATGTACTGTGACATACTGAAGCAGAGCATCATCCCCTCCCTTCGGAGACTGGGCCCCCGGGCAGTATTTCAACATGATAACGACCCCAAACACACCTCCAAGACAACCACTGCCTTGCTAAAGAAGCTGAGGGTAAAGGTGATGGTGTGGCCAAGCATGTCCCCAGACCTAAACCCTATTGAGCATCTGTGGGGCATCCTCAAACGTAAGTTGGAGAAGCGCAAAGTCTCTAACATCCACCAGCTCCGTGATGTCATCATGGAGGAGTAGAAGAGGACTCCAGTGGCAACCTATGAAGCTCTGGTGAACTCCATGCCCAAGAGGGTTAAAGCAGTGCTGGAAAATAATGGTGGCCACACAAAATATTGACACAATTGGGCCAATTTGGACATTTTCACTTAGGGGTGTACTCACTTTTGTTGCCATTGGTTTAAACATTAATGGCTGTGTGTTGAGTTATTTTGAGGGGACAGCACATTTACACTGTTATACAAGCTGTACACTCAAAACTTTACATTGTAGCAAAGTGTAATTTCTTCAGTGCTGTCACATGAAAAGATAGAAAGAAAATATTTACAAAAATGTGAGGGGTGTACTCACTTTTGTGAGATACTGTATAAACAATACAAATGCCAGAGCATAAACACCAAGTACATCACAAGTTGCAGTCACATAGGAGTTATAAAAGAAATGCGCATGGTAATAAACATTTTCTTCAGCAGATAATACGGTCATTAAAGATTATGAAAAAAGAGGTATTACCTACCAACCTCCAAGAACATGAACATGACCAACACGAATGTCTCTAACCAATCAGTAACCGGTTCAGAACTAGATCAACTAGAGCCAATCCCAGAGTGTCCAACCATGGGGCCCACAGTTTGTCAAGTTTTCCAAAGCACCCCCTGTGTTGAAAAATATACCTTTCGAGGCTTAAAGTTTTGCCCATCTGAGACACCCATTCTTTAACTTTGGGTGGATCAACGGATGTCCAGCGTCAGAAAATTAATAGACGAGCCCGAAAGATCTCTGGTTATAGCCTGCCTTGCAGTGTCTTCTACAGGGAGATCACACAAATTTCCAAGTATACACAGTTTGGGGTCTTCGCATAGTGAGGTTTGAAATACTTATAACACCCCTCCAATACAGGTGTAGTTTCGGACACCTACACATAGTTAGGTCACTGTAATCCCTGCAACACCTAGTACAGGTGGGGTTTTCTCTTGTGCCCATCTGAAACAACCTTGCAGGTGTATAATGTACTCGCAACAGTAAATAGAGCTATGATAGGCGCTGTGCCACATTTAAGGAGCTTTGTTAGGCTACTAATAGGGCCTCCTCCCATTGCTCTTTTTCAAATGTGCCCACATTCTTTTCCACCTCGAAAAGTGCACCAATAGGGCAGTCTCTAAGGAAATGGTTTAACAACATGGAGTAGCATTGTGATAGGAATCCCTTTTATATAGTTACCTCACTCATGTAGTTAAATATGGGGGTGGGCGATTGAACCCAAAGCTCATCTCCCTGTTGTGCCTGAACTGTATGATGCAGCTGTAAATAATAAAACTACATCAAGCAGGGCAGGCAGAACATGGTCTGTAATTCGGGGAAGGGGCGCAATGTCCTACCAGAGAAGAGACGCCTTAAGTGAGTGACACTGTACCCCATTCATTTTGCCCCATAATGTATCAGAGCCAAGTCAGAGTAATGTGCATTTCCCCAAATGGGGCTAAACCGTGTAAATCCTGTGACCTGTTGGAGCTGTCTGGGTTTGTTCCATGTTCTTTGCATAAGAACATAAGAAGGGTATAACTTATTTGATTTACTAAGCTCCAGGCCCCCTAATCCACTAGCTATCTCTATTTGATCTACTGTATGAAGGAGCGGTCTAGTTGAAGGGTTCAGGTAACCCACCTCCGCCCCTGCTACTGGGTGCATAGCTCGTGCAAATAGTTGCAACTGGGATGTCAGATAATAAAGCCAGGGATTAGGTAAGCCCAGGCCACCAGCATCTTTAGGCCACTGAAACTGCTCCAACTTCACTCTAGGGTTTCTAGACTGCCAGAGAAGAGTATAATTAAGGCTTCCAATGACTCCTTAGGACAGGACCCTTGGTCTGCCATGAAGTTGAAGGAATTACAAAAATGATGCCTAAGGACTTCTGAGAAGGTTTTATAATATTCATTAATAAAACTGTCAAGGCCTAGAGCTATGTGTAAGGGAAGTTTCAAAATAGCTTTTTGTAATACTGTTTCAGAAAATGGAGCTGTAAGGCATAATAATTGTTCCAAGGTAAGGGAAGGCAGACCTGCAGAATCTGAAAACTGTTGAACAGCTTCCTGAGTAGGGAGAAGTAGAGGTTATTGTCTTGTAAAGTGTACAAATTAGCATAAAAAAAACTAAATTGGTCAGCAATTACATAAGAGTTTGTTATTTTATTTTCATATTAGTCTAGGACACACAGGATTATGGCATTAACCAGGTATTTCTTGTAATTCTTAGCTAGGGGGGCACCAGGTTTGGTGTTAGGTTTAAGTTGGAACTTCTAAGCTAGGAACTCAAAACCCTTATGTAAGGTGGAGCTCAATTGGTTTCTCAAGTTATGAAGCTCCACATGGATGTGAGGGATGCTAGGGTGAAACTTCTCAAGGTCAATTATCTAAACTGTAAGACCAGATATGGTCTTTGTATGGTTAGTTTTCTTGTGGGCAGCGAGTTTTTTAAAAATACCTCTGATAAAGGCCCATGAGCATTCCATAATTAGGTCACATCAGACACTGGATTGACATTAGTTTGAAAGAAAGATTGTAACTCAGACTTGATCTTTTCCATATAAGTGGTTTTGGTCATAATTGACACGTTTAATATCCAAATAGGAGATGATTTAGCCTTAGTTTCCATAAAAAGCTTTATGGAGATCGCTGTGTTTCAAACAAGTATTACGTCATATTTGAGCAGATGAGACTGTAGCGGGAGGCTCCTCCACCAAAAGAAAGGAAAGTAAGCAGCAATCTGGATCCATTTGTAGTCAACACCATATAAGTAATGATACCTTGAATGTAATCAATTTGTCAGGTTACAATTTGACCCCTGAAGAAATAGAAGTTTTAGGCTTAGGTTTAACTTTTTGCCCCACTCAGCAAATAGATCAATTTGAGACCATTAAGGATCTAAATTTGTTCGCCCGCAAGCTGATCTATAAGTACCTATTTGATCAGGAGAGAAAAAGAAAGGATAAGGATAAAAAGCTCAGGGACCAATGGAAAACCTTCTCAGTAAAGGATTTACGAGCATTAAGAGATCTGACGGACCTCTTGGAAGAGAATGAAAGATTTGAGTAGCAATCACAGAATTTACAAGTTATGGACCGGGATGTTGTTCCCAATGTACCTATTGATAATATTTCTCATATTGCTATGAAAAAGAAATCAGAAAAAGTTCCCCCATTACAAACTAATCCAAATAGCTTGGCTTTTGTTACACAGGTCACAAAAGAAATTGAAAAGTTACAAATATACCCTCACAAAGGGGACAATTTGTCCCCTATTCAGAAGCAGGCTTTACAGAAACTATGTGCACAAGAAGGAATAATGAGGATTGGTACAAAAAAAAATCCCTGAAGATCATACTAGCAAAGTACAGGATGAATTTCATTTACTTCTTTTGGACTCTTTTGATCAAGGAGTTAAAGATCTATTTGAGGCTCTTCTCATCAAACACCCTGTTATGCCCACTTTTTATTTTCCTCCTAAGATGCATAAAGATCTGGTGTGCCCCCCTGAAAATCCGATTATATCTGGGAACGGTGCATATACTAAACAGGTTAGTTAATTAGTTGACCAATATCTCCGCTCCCATGTTGTTTCACTTCCTTCCTATGTTCAGGACACACCAGATCTTTTGCGACGTCTGGAGAATATCCAAGTACCCATGAATACTATTCTGGTAGCTACTGATATCGAGGCTCTGTATAGCAGCATTCCACGCTCCTTGGGTCTGTCTGTCTTACAAGACTTTTTAAGTGAGAGGACTCAGGATTCATGGTCCTTTAGCAAATTTATCCTCTCTATTTTAGAGCATACTTTGACTGGCAACCTCTTTACTTCCCACTACCTCTAGGTGCAGGAGTTTGCGATGGGGACCTTTTGTGCCCCATCAAATGCCAACCTGTACCTGGGGGGGTGGGAACATATGCTCTTCTCTGACAATAGGTACGCCAAGTATTGGGATTTTATCATTATGTGGAATAGGTATATAGATGATGTCCTAAAGCTTTGGACTGGTTCCACTATTGACTTCATTGATTTCATGCATGATTTAGGCCAGCATGCATTTAATTTAAAATTTACTATGCATCAAAGTAAGAAATCCATTCCCATTCTGGATATTACAGTAGTGTTTGAAGGAGATGGGAATATTAACACCACCCTGTACCGAAAGGTGACAGCGGGGAACACTGTCTTGCACACAGAGTTTTCATCCTACTCCTCTCATCGACAGTATCCCTTACGGACAATAGACAAGGTTGCACAGAATCTGCTCCAATGATATTCTATTTAAGCAGGAAGCAGACGCACTACAGATGAGATTGTCCATTAGGGGATACTCAAAGACAGTGCTTAAAAAAGCTTATAAAAGAGCATTCAGGGCAGACTAGACAAGAAGCCTTATGTAAGAGACCTCAACAAAACAAGGAGGATACCAGCAGTGTTATTATCCATTATAAACGTCAATACCCATGTGTACAGGAAATACTCAATAAACATTGGTATCTTCTCACTAATGATCCTATCCTTTGCAAATATACAGGTGTTAAACCTAATATCACTTTTAGGAGGGCAAGATCACTCAGGGACAGATTGACACAGTCATTTTTTAATGCAGCTAGTGAGGATACCACCTCAAGAGGAACCTGGCAATGTGGTTCATGTACTTTTTGCCCATGGGTATACGAAAACCATGCAATGTATCTGCCAAATGGCAGGCTACATTCTACTGTACAGCATGTCAACTGCCATGCAGAGAGCATGGTGTACATTATGTTAAGTGAATGCGGTAAAACTAAACAGGCTTTTTGGCATCTAATTACATATCATATATATTATATTAACAGTAATCAACTGCTAAAACCTATAGGACCTCATGTAAATCAGAGGCACACTGGTGACAACAGTGTAGTTAAATTTACAGCATTAGAACACATTCCAATGAACTCTCGAGGTGGTGACCATGATAAAAAGATCTTACAAAGGGAAATGAGATGGATCCACAACCTAGCCGCTACTACTGCCCATGGCCTTAATGACGTTATAAGCTATAAACCATTTTTGTAAAAATAGTTATATCTTTATCTTCTTTGAAATAGACTATACTGCCTGTATTGCTATACAAAGTAGTATGCTCTAAAACTGTTCTGCTTTGTGAGCAATGTTAATTCCTTGCTTCAGCCATGATGGATCAGTTGTGTTTTTTTTTCTTTGTCTTTGTCCTTGTTTTTTTTTTTTTCTTTTTTTCTTTTCTTTTATTATTTTTTATTTATTATTTTGTGTCCATGTCTAAGTTGGTATCTAGCTTGCCTGGTTTGTTATTCAGTGGATTTAATAGTTTATATCTGGATTCTTATCCTCTTTCAATACTAAATCCCAAGAAGTTTTCTTGTCTTCCTTGCTGTCATTCTGGGCTGAAGCTGCACAGGGCTATGTGTTGGCTGAAGACCTAAAACTTCTTAATGGAGTGAACCTTCTTTGTCTTTGCTATATACTGAGATCTGACTCTGGTTCTTTTTGTTCTTTTTAATTATTTTTATTTTGGCTTTTTCTTGCCTTGTGTTGATTGGTAGGCATAATGTGTGACCAGGGTGTTTGGAGATGGTGCGTCACGCTTTGATGTTAGCATATCTTCATGGCTACATGCATGCATCGTATAGACGCGGACATATGACGGGGCGCATCCGCAATGATCACGCCGTACATCACCGTATCACTTGCCGCGCTTGATCTGCCATGATTGGTCTGTACCCATTTCCCACCTTTTAGGGGCGGAGTCTTTGCCGAGGCGCGCCAACTCTGTTAGGTGCACTGATATCGCCCTTTGTACCCTATTCTTGCTGGTAATTTGCCCTTCAGCCTTGGTGGATATAATCACTCAGGACGCGGATGTGGTCACTTGACTATGGTCACGTGATGACGTGATGCGTCACGTGACGAGGCTTTTTGGCGCCAATGATTGCACCGCCACACCCTCTCTGTTACTTCATACCCCATTTATAGGAGGGGATGCACAGGGGTTTGGATTACACACAGAGAGGAAAGCTGTACACACTGGAGCAGTGTCCAAGGGTAAGCTGAATTTTTGACAGTCTATTCAGGGAATTACTCTGTGACGCTTCTTTTCGACCAGATACTTATTCCACTAATATACTTTTTCCTTTTATAGGGGTATATATTTTTCATCGTTTACGCGGCATTATCTGCTTGGGCAATAATAGGCCTCCCCATTTGGGATAAGTGTGATACTTATACACTCAGGTGGGTCTCTAAATCCCTCTTTTCTCTTTTTCTTTGTCTGTGTTTAGGCGTTTAAATATTTACAATGCAAAGTACTTAGTAGGTGTCTCCTTCGCAAGATATGCCATTGATCTTCATAACTGAGGGAACTCTGTTTTTATTCATTTAACCACTTGACAACTGGGCACTTAAGCCCCCCTCCTGCCCAGACCAATTTTCAGCTTTCAGAGCTCTCACATTTTGAATGACAATTACTCAGTCATGTAATACTGTACCCAGATGAATTTTTTGTGCTTTTTTCCATACAAATAGAGCTTTCTTTTGGTGGTATTTGATCGCCTCTGGGTTTTTTATTTTTTGCGCTATAAATGAAAAAAAACAAAAATTTGGAAAAAAAAAACGCATTTTTCATAGTTTCTGTGATAACATTTTGCAAATTATTAATTTTTCTTTATAAATTTTGGCCACAATTTATACTGCTACATATCTTTGGTAAAAATAACCCAAATTAGTGGCTATTATTTGGTCTTTGTGAAAGTTAGAGCGTCTAAAAATTATGGTGCAAATCATAAAAAATTAATCACACCTGATGTTACATAGTTACATAGTTAGTCAGGTTGAAAAAAGACACAAGTCCATCCAGTTCAACCATAAAAAACAAAACAAAAAAAAAACAAACAAAAAAAATCGTACAATCCAATAAACCCAGTTCTATACCCACAGTTGATCCGGAGGAAGGCAAAAAACCCCAGCAGAGCATGCTCCAATTTGCTACAGCAGGGAAAAAAAAATTCCTTCCTGATCCCCCAAGAGGCAATCGGATTTTCCCTGGATCAACTTTACCTATAAATGCTAGTACCCAGTTATATTCTGTACATTTAGAAAAGTATCCAGGCCTTTCTTAAAGCAATCTACTGAGCTGGCCAGAACCACCTCTGGCGGGAGTCTATTCCACATTTTCACAGCTCTTACTGTGAAGAAACCTTTCCGTATTTGGAGATTAAATCTCTTTTCCTCCAGTCGTAAAGAGTGCCCCCTTGTCCTCTGTGTTGACAAAAGTGAATAACTCAACACCAAGTTCACTATATGGACCACTTATATATTTGAACATGTTGATCATATCCCCCCTTATTCTCCTCTTCTCAAGAGTGAATAAATTCAGTTCTTCTAATCTTTCCTCATAGCTGAGCTCCCCCATGCCTCTTATCAGTTTGGTTGCCCTTCTCTGCACTTTCTCCAGTTCCCCGATATCCTTTTTGAGACCTGGAGCCCAAAACTGAACTGCATATTCCAGATGAGGTCTTACTAATGATTTGAACAGGGGCAAAATGATATCTCTCTCTGGAGTCCATACCTCTCTTAATACAAGAAAGGACTTTGCTCGCTTTGGAAACCGCAGCTTGGCATTGCATGCTATTATTGAGCTTATGATCTACCAAAACCCCCAGATCCTTCTCCACTACGGATTCCCCCAGTTGTACTCCCCCTAGTATGTATGATGCATGTATATTCTTAGCCCCCAAGTGCATAACTTTACATTTCTCAACATTAAATGTCATCTGCCACAAAGACGCCCAATCAGACAGTGCATTGAGGTCAGCTTTTAAATTGGAGACATCTTTTAAGGACGTTATTCCACTGCATAGCTTGGTGTCATCTGCAAAGACAGAAATGTTACTTTTGATCCCAGACCCAATATCATTTATAAAGATATTAAAGAGTAAGGGTCCCAGCACTGAACCTTGTGGTACACCACTGATAACCCTAGACAATTCAGAGTAAGAATCATTAACCACTACTCTCTGAATTCTGTCTTTTAGCCAGTTTTCTATCAATTTACAAACTGATATTTCCAAACCTGTAGACTTTAACTTACACATGAGCCGTGTGTGCGGAACTGTATCGAACGCTTTTGCAAAATCCAAGTATACCACATCCACAGCCACCCCTCTGTCCAAGGTTTTACTTACCTCTTCATAAAAAGAAATCAGGTTTGTCTGACAACTTCTGTCTTTCATGAATCCATGCTGTCTGTTGCTTAAAATGTTTTTTTTTTCCCAGCAAGAACTCGTGGTTCTATGTGGTCTTTTATTAAACACTCCAGTTTCTTCCCGACTATAGAAGTTAAACTAACAGGTCTATAGTTACTTGGTAAAGACTTTGATCATTTTTTAAATATAGGCACCACATTCGTCCTGCGCCAATCCAGTGGTACTATTCCCGTCATTAATGAGTCCCCAAAAATTAGATACAATGGCTTTAAAATTACAGAGCTCAATTCTTTTAGGATCCGTGGGTGGATGCCATCAGGTCCAGGTGCTTTATCCACCTTTATTCTGTCTATGTACCTTTATGTACTGGTGGCCTATCTCATTTCTTGTGACCCTAACAAGCCAGGAAAGTACAAATACCCCCCAAATGACCCCTTTTTTAAAAGTAGACATTCCACGGTATTTAGTAAGATGCATGGTGAGCTTTTTGATGTTGTCTTTTTTTCCCACAATTCTTTGCAAAATGAAGATTTTTTTTTCCCTACAAAATTGTCATTGTAATAGGTTATTTCTTTCACATGGCATGTATATACCACAAATAACGCCCCAAAATACATTCTGCTACTCTTCCTGAGTATTACGATACCACATGTGTGGGACTTTTTACAGCCTAGCCACATAGAGAGGCCCAACATGCAGGGAGCACCATCACGTGTTATAGGAGCATAAATTACACATCTAACTTGTTGACTGCCTATTACACTTTTGAAGGCCTTAGAGCACCAGGACAATGACACGTGACACTGACGTGGCACTGATGACAGATGGCACTGATACATGGCACTGATGACACTGATGTGGCACTGATGACAGATGGCACTGATACGTGGCACTGATGACACTGATGTGGCACTGATGACAGATGGCACTAATATGTGGCACTGATGACAGATGGCACTAATACGTGGCACTGATGACAGAGGGCACTAATACGTGGCACTGACAGATGGCACTAATACGTGGCACTGTTGACAAATGACACTGATGACAGATGGCACTAATATGTGGCACTGATGACACGTGGCACTGATGACATATGGCACTGATGACAGATGGCACTAATACGTGGCACTGATGACACGTGGAACTGATGACAGATGGCACTAATACATGGCACTGATGACAGATGGAACTAATACGTGGCACTGATGACAGATGGCACTAATACGTGGCACTGATGACATGTGACACTGATGACAGATGGCACTGATATGTGGCACTGATGACACGGGACACTGATGACAGATGGCACGTGACACTGACAGGTGCCACTGATGACAGATGGCACTAATATGTGACACTGGGGACAGATGGCAGTGAGGACAGATGGCAGGGACATGACAGTGGGGACAGATGGCAGGGACATGACAGTGGGGACAGATGGCAGGGACATGACAGTGTCCCGCTGCAGCGGTTCGCTCTCCCTCCTCACACGCTGTCTCTGTGTGAGGAGGGAGAGCCGGTGATGAAAGATGATCTCATATGTTTACGTATGAGATCAACTCTCATTGGCACCACCGATCACGCTGAAAACGGCCACTGTGATTGGCCGTTTTAAGCGATCTGTGACTGGCTGTGTCCAAGGAACACAGCCAGCACAGAACTTCCCCGATGCGCGCCTGCGGGAGCGCGCATTGCGGAAGTAAACAGGAGGAGGACGTCCAGGGACGGCCTCCCGGCAGTTAGCGTCCACGCTGCAGCCATTTTTCGGCTATAGCATGGGCGCAAAGAGGTTAATATATTGGTACTCTGACATAAGCCTACAGAATATAGTATACTGCGCAAGGTTGAGAATCCACAGTATAGTCTGTTATATAAATCACAATTGATGAAGTGTATAAGGCAAAGTTGTTACCAGAACCTTAGATAAACAGCCTTAAAAGAACAAAAAATATACTGTTCATACCTATATTACATGTTTGAAAAAGAGAGAAAACTGTAAGCTGTTAAAAATTATGCCAAGGTCTTATCCTGTACTGTGAAAAAAACTTCAATAAAAAACATTGAAAATAATATATTGGTGCTGTGTCTCTGGGCTATACTAGGTGCTATTGGTAAGTATCATCCATAAATTCTGCTTCACTATGTATACCCTGTCTAAAGGGCTAATGCCTAATTGTAGATACTGTTTATACTTTCAGATACTTTGTTGGAAACATTTATAGTGAGAACCTTTGACAACTTATCTCTGTGTGTGTGACCTACACTCAAATGCCCCGTACACACGGTCGGATTTTCCGACGGAAAATGTGTGATAGGACCCTGTTGTCAGAAATTCCGACCGTGTGTAGGCTCCATCACACATTTTCCATCGGATTTTCCGACACACAAAGTTTGAGAGCAGGATATAAAATTTTCCGACAACAAAATCCGTTGTCGGAAATTCCGATCGTGTGTACACAAATCCGACGGACAAAGTGCCACGCATGCTCAGAATAAATAAAGAGATGAAAGCTATTGGCCACTCCCCCGTTTATAGTCCCGACGTACGTGTTTTACGTCACCGCGTTCAGAACGATCGGATTTTCCGACAACTTTGTGTGACCGTGTGTATGCAAGACAAGTTTGAGCCAACATCCGTCGGAAAAAATCCTAGGATTTTGTTGTCGGAATGTCCAAACAAAGTCCGACCGTGTGTACGCCCTATAATAGTTATACATCTCTAATCTATATGACTGTTATACATCAGGTGAGTGTTATTGCAGTACAGCCTGTTCTTTAATGTGGATTCTATCTCCATGCATAAGATCTAAGTCTTTTGAGACAATGTTTATATGAATACCTACCTATCCTCATTGAAAGTATGGGTGCACTTTATCCCATAGTGTTCTATAATGATTATTTTTTTGTTCCATTTAGTGGTATGTACTATAGACCATATGATATGCGTGTGCTTTGTTGCTGCATACATATACATGAAACTTGAAACTTTGTCTTTTTGGATGTCTGTCTAGTTTTGTGAGGTGTCCCCATACCCTGAGCCGCAGGTTTACCAGGCAAGCATATATGTTGTCATGTTTATGTTTGTATGTTTTATGTTTATATGTACCTCTCCTGAATAAATGTTGCAATAACTACTGTTATTAACTATGTTGTAATAAAATATATACTTTTTAAATTATTTTTCCTCTCATTATGTGCAGTGTGCACACAAAGTCCACCAATTTTTTGAGTTTCTCAATACTTACATATATACTATAGGGTATATTTATTGGTAAGCAAAAGGTCAAGTCGTGAGTAAGTTTGTTGAGAGTTTAGAGTGAAATATGGAATCTTTCTCAGAGCCATGTAAACATCACCACACATCATAAATGTCCTCAGTTAACAGAAGCGAAGAGAGGGATGTAGAGCCATGCCTCATTACATTGGTTGAGTCTAAAGAGGGGTTGACTACTTTGTTAAAGTCCCCACAGATATTGATCGGTTTGTCTCTGTATGGGTGCAGTTTAGGTAACAGAGATGTGTAAAATGACTTTTGACGAACATTAGGGGCTTTATGTTAGCGATGATAAGAAAATGATTTTTTAAATGAGGCAGAAAGAATGAATAATTGGCCTTGTACATCTTGAACTACGTTGTGGAGTTGAAATGAGACAGAAGCATTGATAGCAATTAAAACTTTTCGCTTCTTAGTATCAGTATTTGCAAAAATGTAGTGTGCAAATTTAGGATGCAAACATTTAGGGGCTTTGGATGTGCTTCCTGGATACATAGAATGTTGCATTTTTGAGAAATTGTTTCCTTCCAGAGCATGGCTCTTTTGGAATGATTATTTTCATAGTCCTTTGACATTAAGGTAAGTAATTTTAAGTGCCATAATGTTCTATAGGGGGATGTTGAGAAAGACATAGGGTTACACGACTACTAATAAAGATCAACACCAAAGAGAATGCAATGAAAAAAATTAAGATTTTCCACTGAAGGCCACAGTTGTACTCCTTAGCTGCATACATATATGTTACCGGCACAGATATAGGGGAGGTTAGAACGTTAAAACAACACAAACCAGAAAAGTAATAATAACAGTAATAATAAAGAGAAATGCCTGTGTACACAGTAAAGTGGGCGAATGAGAATGTCAACATAAACCACTGCTGCTGGGGGGGTTGTTTATGTATTCAGAAAGAAACAGGAACAGCAACATCCACTTGAAAGCAGCTTTAAGGTGGCCCACATGCCTAACATTAAGTAGAGGAAACAGAGTTCCACATGACAGGAACCTATGTAGATGGGTTGCACTGAGCTGACTCTGCAGCAGCTGGGGTAGATGAAAGCAGACCCCAGCTGTGAAGATATTTCATTCCTTCTTTTGGCTTGATGAGTAATTATGAGCTAAGCATTTTAGAAATGAATATATGCTACAACATCATGTGGCATAGTGTTTGGTAGGTGCTTGGGCTTACATAGCCTATGGGCTTGGTCAATAAGCAGATCCTGTAGAAAAAGCACAGGGACAAACGTTGAGAAAAAATGCTGTAAATAAGAAATTAAAGCAGATGGCTGAATTAACTCACATACCTGTCAGGAACCATGAATCAGACTGAGACAGAAGTGCAGTAAAAATCACACTATTTAATAAAAGGGTAAAATGGTATAAACAGTGCAAACGTAGTCAAAACATAGCCAGAGTTCGGTAACCAGGATGGGTAGTCAGAACAAGCCAGAGAAACAGAGATCCAGAGATCAGCGTAGTCAGGTGCAGCAAACAGGATCGGGGACCAGAAGGGAAGTCAGCCAAGCAAAAGTCTATAACAGAAAAGCACATCAGAGAGAATCCAGATATGTTGACCAAGGCAAAGGCACAGACGATCTGATACAGGGAGTTTATATAACCAGCAGCTCCAGCCGACGAGCAGGAAATAAAGACCAGGTGAGTCACTGAGGAATGAAGAGTCTTTGGCAATTAACCGACAGCTGAGCACAGAGCTCAGAGAAGGAAGGGCTGAGCTCAGCCCTGACAGGACCCCACTCTAGTTGAGGTTGGATACTGATGAGAATATATTCCTGAAAAGATCTTTCTGCAAAATGAGAGGCATGTGTTTGAGAGTGTTTCCTGACACCAGATTGTCAGAGGTGGGGAGTATTGCTATAGATGTAGAGAGTCATAATCATTATCCTCTATGCTGGGAGCTGGGAGCTTTTTCCTTACCTGCATTTTGTGGCTGGGTGATGCATGTGGAGAAGGAGCTCACTTTTCATCCTGTCCCTGGGTGGCAATGCAATGAGGGGAAAAGGAAAAGTGTTGCACTGTCATTAATCATATCATGAAGTGCATATAGTGAAAAATTCAACCATGACACATAATTAATCAAGAAATAAATATACCAATTCATATCATCAGTGCCATCATGCATGAAAACATAAAGTGCAAATAAGGCAAAAAACAGTCCCAGTATAAAATCATTAAGGTGATATTCAGAGCATGCACTTTAAACTCTTTAATTCTGCAAGTGATCACCACTGAGTGCTCCCCTCCGAGATAAACATAATCAGCTTCTTACCAGATAAACAGTCCTTACTTAGGTCTGCGATAGCTTACGTGAGCTCACCTCTCACTCTGGGTATATAATAACTATCATTTCCAGCTGGCCATCAGATGATTATGCTAAGAGGTAATTATTCACACTCTTCACTATGGATGCTCGGACAGGATGGTATGGAGTATAGCAATAAAAAGAAGGTACGCTCATTACACAACATCTTCTTGATGTTAAAAATGTATTTAATTAAAAAACTCAACTTATTTCAAAATCTATCCGGTTATTATATCAGGTCTATGAAAAACTCCTAGTCGGACACCAGTAATACGGCCACCGACATGTAAACAATGGGACTTCGGAATTATGGCTGTGTAGTCTATGTTAAGCTGAAAGTATTGAGAAAGTGGTGCTTATGTAGAGATAGATAGTTGTGGAATCTGTGAGCACCGCTATCTCCAAACGTGCATCAGGCGAAGGAAATAGCAGTGACGTCAGCACACACGCCGGTGTGCAGGACAAGTGTATATACTGAATGCCTGTTTATTTCCTTGGATTTGTGAGTAGATTGTTAATAAACATGTTTTTAACATTGAGAGGATATTGTGTATTGAGCGTTTCTTCTTTCTATTGCTATGCTCCATACCATTCTCTCCGAGCATTCATTGTGTAGAGTGTGAATAATTACCTCTAAGCAATATCATCTGATGGTCAGCTGGGAACAATAGTTACTATATACCCAGAGTGAAGGGTGAGCTTACTAAACCAATCACAGGCCTGAATAAGGTGGGGAGGAGGGGAGCACTCGTGGCGGTCACTTGCGGCATTAAAGAGTTTGAAGTGTACACTCTGAATATCACCTTAATGATTTTATACTGGGACTGTTTTTAGTCTTTTTTGCACTTTATTTTTTCATGCATGATGGCACTGATGATATGAATTGGTACATTAATTTCTTGATTTATTATTTTGATATATTGATTTTTTTCATTATATGCACTTTATGATATGACAGTACAACACTTTTTCTTTTCTTTCTAGCTGTTTATCATTGGTGTGTACAATCTAATGAGTACAGCTGTTAAAAGTACACTGATTTATGTATTTAGTTTTGCACCGAGCACAGAATTTTTTTTAGATAATGCAATGAGGGGGATTGCTGTTGGAAAGTTACTCAGTTTTGTCTGGGTGATTGAGAGCCCAAGGCACCACTCTGCATGAAGCAGTGGCACTTTTTTGCTTTCCTCTGACCATGGCTGAGAGGAAAAATCAATGATCCAGCGAGGACCTGCTAGAGAGGGAAAGAAATTGTCGTAAACTCAAGGCTGGCTGTCAGGAAGAAAATGCCAGAGCACAAGATTGTCCCTCTGCATGGACTTCTGTGTTTCTTCACAAGCTAATCCACATTCTTTCTCATGGATGTAGGAATGGATCACATGCTAATGTGCATGCTAATGTGCATGCACGTGTCAATGTGCACCTACGCGCCTACCCATGCAGTCACGTGTACATCGACGTGCTCACGTACACTCATTTCAGATGGTGGTGCCAAATTGGTGATTTATACTAAGCTAGTGCTCAGGTTCAGTGCTGCTTTGTTTTCAGCCTTCTGTGTGACCTGAGACTCTGTGTTCCTGTACCCTGACCTCAGTTGCTGACCTGGATAGTTCTGGCTTCTCCCTGAACTCTGCCTGTACTAATTTCAGCTTGTCTTCTGACCACTGCTTCTGCCTGGTCCATTTATGGCACTGATTGGCTTCTGACCTGGCTTGTACCTTGACCATGCCTGTACCTCTGTACCTGATCTGTGTTGCCAGTGTATGACCCAGCCTGCTTGACTCTGCCATTTCTTCTGCTGACACTGTTACCTGCCTACTATCCAGCTGTGCTTCTTGTCTACCATCTGCTGTTTACTGCAGTACATTGAAGTGCATTAGTACAAGTTTCCTGCAGTATATTGAAGTGTGTTAGCACACTTTTATTGCAGTGTATTGAAGTGCGTTAGTGCACATTTACTGTAGTACATTGAAATGCGTTAGTGCAGGTTTTCCTGAAGTATATTGAAGTGCGTTAGTGTGCATTTACTGCAGTATATTGAAGTGCCATAGTGCACCTTTACTGCAGTATATTAAAGTGCGTTAGTGCACGTTTTACTGCAGTATATTGAAGTGCATTAGTGCAGTTTTACTGCAGTATATTGAAGTGTGTTAGTGTACTGTTACTGCAGTATATTGAAGTGTGTCAGTGCAGTTTTACTGCAGTATATTGTAGTGTGTCAGTGGAGTGTGTCTGTGTAGAGAGTACTCAAGGTAAAGTGCATCAAACACCCCTTTCCATAGACTAAAGTGCATCTGAGTACATTCCTTCTTTATTACATTTTGTTAATAAGCCCCCATCATTTCTGGGAGGCCAACAATGAGAGGTAGAAGTTCCCATGGCACTGTGAGGGAGTCAGCATGGTCTGTGTCCACAGGCAAAGGTTGACTTGGTCTGTCCTCAGGCAGGGCACCATTTCCTCTGTTCAGTGATGTTGCCTGTATGATCCAGCCACATCATGCAGAGGAGCTGGTGGACTGGCTTACTAAACCATCCTCATCCTCCTCATCCTCTATGACCCAATTTCACATTAGTGAGCAGTCCACCACAGCTGCCAGAGAAGCTTATTTTGCCTCCTTGTATACAGCTATTCCTGCCATAGCCACAGCATCATGCATGGAGGAGTTAGCTGAATTATTTGAACACAGCGTCAGCCACTTGCTTCTTGAGGATGCACAGACATAACATCACGTGGAAGGCAATGTTTTGGCATCATTTGGCAAGGCAGTCAGCAGCAAGGTCCACCTTACTGCTGTTATAACTAATTTCTGATTGGGACCCTAAAACAAAAGTTAATACTGAAGCTGCAGGAACAGATTCACAGAACTCAATCACTGTGTTTAAAATGTCTGTTCAGTGTAAAAATGTATTATTACGTGTTATTTTATACATAGATAAGAAAGGGGTGGTGTGAAATGTTATTAAAAACTAACAAATAGAAATATGTTAGTAAAAGCTAACAAATAGAATTAGATTATTAAAATATAACAAATAGAAATATATTATTAAAAGCTAGAGAATAGAACAATTGCAAAAGTAAAACCTTGAGAGGGGAGGAGGGAGTAGAGAGCTTCTAGCAGAAGATGTGTCTGTGTGTTAGGTGAAGGTTACAGAACACATTTCAACAGTGAGAACAAAATGGAGTCTTTTGTGCTTAAATGAACAATACAGTGAATGTCCATGTCATTTCCCTCCTTTTGTTTATTTGACACCATTCTTCTCCACGTTACATTCAGCCGATTGCTGGTAACTCCTGTTGCATTGGCGTAGAGAGACAGCGTCCAGTTCAGCTCTCGCCTAGCTTTCTCACAATAATGGATTCATCAGGGCTGGTGAACCATTTGTTGGTACAGCGGGTAGTCACACAGAGGCATAGCCTGATGAGGAAGTAAATAACAAATATGAGAAATAGGAACATCAACAATGTACAGTAAGTGCCTAGTTTCTGTAACCATGTTGCTATGCCATATAAAAAGTCACCAAAACCTCCTAAACCCTTAGTTCTCTTATCTTAGCAAGATGCCCTTTAATAATGTCCTCATTATCAGAAACGTATATATAACAGTCAGTGCGAAATACCTTACACATCCCACCTTGAGCTGCAGTGAGATAATTTAGCGTTAATCTGTGCTCTAATACTACTTTTTTTAAAAGAGTAATTTCTTCACTTAATAAACCTATATCAGTGATAGTAAGGTTAATAATCTCATCTACAATTCTAGTGTAATTATTTATTCTTTTCATTGCTTCAATTCCCCATCCTGTCCAGGAAGGGAACCATGACCATGCCATGTCACCTTCAGTGAAGAGCTCTCTTTTGAACACTAAAGGGTATTCTGGACTTTGATCTGGTCGCACTGTATCTTTGCGAACAGCCAAAGCAGGTGCTAACTTCCCAATATAACATGTACCTGTAACATTAGTAGGAAGCCAGGCGTAAGTTTATTTCCACATACAGTGGGGACAGAAAGTATTCAGACCCCCTTAAATTTTTCACTCTTTGTTATATTACAACCATTTGCTAAAATCATTTAAGTTAATTTTATTTCCTCATTATTGTACACAAAGCACCCCATATTGACAGAAAAACACAGAATTGTTGACATTTTTGCAGATTTATTAAAAAAGAAAAACTGAAATATCACATGGTCCTAAGTATTCAGACCCTTTGGTCAGTATTTAGTAGAAGCACCCGTTTGATTTAATACAGCCATGAGTCTTTTTGGGAAAGATGCAACAAGTTTTTCACACCTGGATTTGGGGATCCTCTGCCATTCCTCCTTGCAGATCCTCTCCAGATCTGTCAGGTTGGATGGTAAACGTTGGTGGACAGCCATTTTTAGGTCTCTCCAGAGATGCTCAATTGGGTTTAAGTCAGGACTATGGCTGGGCCATTCAAGAACAGTCACAGAGTTGTGAAGCCACTCCTACATTATTTTAGTTGTGTGCTTAGTAGGGTCATTGTCTTGTTGGAAGGTAAACCTTTGGCCCAGTCTGAGGTCCTGAGCACTCTGGAGAAGGTTTTCATCCAGGATATCCCTGTACTTTCCCTCGATTGCAACCAGTCGTCCTGTCCATGCAGCTGAAAAACACCCCCACAGCATGATGCTGCCACCACCATGCTTCACTGTTGGGACTGTATTGGACAGGTGATGAGCAGTGCCTGGTTTTCTCCACACATAACGCTTAGAATTAAAGCCAAAACGTTCTATCTTGGTCTCATCAGACCAGAGAATCTTATTTCTCACCATCTTGGAGTCCTTCAGGTGTTTTTTTTAGCAAACTCCATGCGGGCTTTCATGTGTCTTGCACTGAGGAGAGGCTTCTGTCGGGCCACTTTGCCATAAAGCCCCGACTGGTGGAGGGCTGCAGTGATGGTTGACTTTCTACAACTTTCTCCCATCTCCCGACTGCATCTCTGGAGCTCAGCCACAGTGATCTTTGAGTTCTTCTTTACCTCTCTCACCAAGGCTCTTCTCCCCGATAGCTCAGTTTGGCCAGACGGCCAGCTCTAGGAAGGGTTCTGGTCGTCTCAAACGTCTTCCATTTAAGGATTATGGAGGTCACTGTGCTCTTAGGAACCTTAAGTGCAGTAGAAATTTTTTGTAACCTTGGCCAGATCTGTGCCTTGCCACAATTCTGTCTCTGAGCTCTTCAGGCAGTTCCTTTGACCTCATGATTCTCATTTGCTCTGACATGCACTGTGAGCTGTAAGGTCTTATATAGACAGGTGTGTGGCTTTCCTAATCAAGTCCAATCAGTATAATCAAACACAGCTGGACTCAAATGAAGGTGTAGAACCATCTCAAGGATGATCAGAAGAAATGGACAGCACCTGAGTTAAATGTATGAGTGTCACAGCAAAGGGTCTAAATACTTAGGACCATGTGATATTTCAGTTTTTCTTTTTTAATAAATCTGCAAAAATGTCAACAATTCTGTGTTTTTCTGTCAATATGGGGTGCTGTGTGTACATTAATGAGGAAAAAAATGAACTTAAATGATTTTAGCAAATGGCTGCAATATAACAAAGAGTGAAAAAGTTAAGGGGATCTGAATACTTTTTTTTTTTTTTTTTCAGTCATCTTTATTTGGTTCATCATAGTACACATCTTTATCAAATAACAAATCTTTTAAAAGATAAAAACCTTATTTTTACAAATCACACATAACAGGAGTATGAACTATAGAGAGGAATTTAAAGCAGAGAACTAATGCAAACAAAAGGAAAAATACCGTCAATTCCACCCCTCTCTAATATCTATCTTCCTCTTTTCTTCCCTTCCTTTCCCTCCCCCCTCCCTTCCTTTCCCTTACCCCCCCTCCTCCCCCCCCACCCCTTCCTATTCCACTTATTTTACCCAAGCTCCCCACCATTCTACCTATGTTAACTTCTATGATCGTAAGGTCTCTGCCATCCATATTTCCTTACATTGGGTATCCCATTTCTACCAACCAGGGTCTCCAAAGTTTTTTAAATTCCTTCAGGTTCCTTTTTATGTATACTGCCTTTTCCTTCCACATTGTTTCGGTTACAGTTTTAATCCACTCATCCTTCAGTGGGGGGGTTCTTGCCTGCCATCTCTGTGCAATTAACTTCCTTGCTTGGAAGAGGCATCTCTGAACTATTTTAGTATTAGTATTCCCTTTGCCTGTACTCTCTCCCACTCCCAGAATACATAATTTCGGGTCCATTTTAAGTTTTAGGGAAAAGATCTTATTTAGAGTTTCTAATATCTCAGACCAATACTGGAATAGTTTAGGACATTTCCACATCATATGCATCAAGTCTCCCACATCCTGGCATCTGGGGCATTTAGCATCTATCCTCCGTCCGAATTCAAAAAGCCTTTTAGGGGTGTAGTATGCCCTGTGAAGTAACATCAGATGTGAGATCTTCTGGGCAGGTGAGATCGAGACCTGGTGTCCTCCCACCAGTATCTCCCTCCACTGTCCATCTGAAAATATTCCCAAGTCCCTTTCCCATTTACTTCTACTTTTAAGTTTTTCTGGGGTCTCTATACTACTTTTACATATATGTGGGTAGATTTCAGCTACAGACCCGCTATGGCCTCCCTGGTTACCCAGTTTTTGAAGTATAGGGGAGTTATTCCAGGATGGTCCCTGCCCCCCAAACTGTGTATTTAGGGCATGTTTGATTTGTATATAGTTATATAATGACCAATCCGGTATATCAAATTCCTCCTTCAGTGACAGGAATGATTTTAATGAATTCTGATTGTATAACTGGACTAGTTTATTTATTCTTTTTTTTTCCCACATTTTTATTTTCTCAATTGCTTGTAGTTCTTGTAAATTCTTATTGTTCCACAGGGGGGTACACTTAGTCAAACCACCCATTCCCTTCATGGCTTTAATAGATCTCCAGACTCCTATTATTAATTTAACCGTGGGGGTTCTATGCATGAAAGAGTCCGCCTCCAGTACCTCTATTACAGTCCTATGGGGGGCTCCCATGATCATCAATCCCCCACTATTAAATCCCCCAAGAACCGAGCTTCTCCCCAGGTGTTGCAATTGAGCAGCTAAGAAATAACTTTGCAGGTGAGGTACTGCCAAACCCCCTTCCCGCGAGGGGAGTTGTAGGGTTTGTAAACTTATTCTAGAGGGTCCCCCTTTCCATATGAGGTCTCTAAATATTGTATCTATTTTATTAAACCATTTCCTACTTATCCATACTGGCGAGTTTTGCATCACATACAGTAATTGGGGGAGCCACAGCATTTTGATCAGATTACATCTCCTTGCTATTGATAATGGGAGACCCTTCCATATTTCAATCTTGCTTTTAAATTTCATCAACAAGGGTACTAAGTTGTTATTTAAATAGTTCTCTGGGTCCTTCGTTATTTTAATACCCAAATATTTAGTTGTCTCTGCTACTTCCATCTGGACACTATTTAAAGGGGCACCCTCTCTAACGGGATCCATTGGTAACAGCACTGATTTTTCCCAATTTATGGACAATCCCGAGATTTTTTCAAACCTCGAGAAGATGTCCATCACTTGTCTCCGGGATCCCTCTATATCACCCAAAAATATGAGGACATCATCCGCATATAATGCGATCTGCTCCTCTCCACCTTCCCTCCGGAACCCTTCCATTATTCTATTTTGTCTTACTGTTGTGGCTAGTGGCTCCATGGCCAAGGCAAAAATCATGGGAGACAAAGGGCATCCCTGCCTTGAGCCTCTCTCCAGCTTAAACCCAGTTGAGTAGTCGTTATTAATTCTTACTTTTGCATTTGGTTCATTATATAATACTTTTACCTAGTTAATGAATGAAGGGCCGAAACTGAACTCCTTTAATACCCTCCAGATGTATTCCCATTCTATGCTGTCAAATGCTTTTACCACATCCAACAGCATAACTGCCCTAGAACCCATATTCTCTGTGGGAATCTGTAAATTCAGAAGGACTCTCCTGATGTTCATACTAGTTGTTCTATGAGGTATGAATCCCGTCTGGTCCGGATGAACTACTTTGTGGATTACTTTCTTTATTCTGGCAGCTAAGACTTTTGCTAAGATCTTTACGTCTGTACAGAGTAACGATATGGGCCTGTAAGACCCAGGTTCCAGGGGGTCTTTCCCCTCTTTGTGAAGTACAATAATTGTGGCTTCGGTCATTGATGTGGGTAGTCTCCCTTTTTCCTTCGCCCAGTTAAATACCTTAAGAAGTTCCTTAAGTAATACTTCCCCACACTGTTTATATATCTCGACTGGGAGCCCATCGGGGCCAGGGGATTTATGATTGACCATTTCTGTTACCGCCATTTTAATTTCATCTATTGTAATCGGTCTCTCCAATTCCTCTCTATCTGTCCCCTCCAGCGTTGGGATGTCGATATTATTAAAGAAATTATCCATTTCCTCCCCTCCCATGATCCCCCGGGATTTATATAATCCCTTATAATATTCTTTAAACGTCTCAGTAATTACCTCTATCTGAGATGAAATCTCACCTCCCGAAGTCCTAATAGCTGGGACCATGGATGGGGGGGAACTGTTCCTAACAATATGAGCCAGTATCTTTCCTACTTTTTCCCCTTCCCCATACATAACTTGTTTCTGAAACAACCTTTTATTTTCTACCTTCCTGATTATTATATCTTTATACCTTTGTTGTTTGTTCTCCCACACTCTCTGTTTTTCAGGGGAAGGTTCTTCCGTATACTCCCTTTCAGCTTCAACTAGCTCTGTCCTAAACCGCTCCTCCCAGTCCTGTGATGATTTTTTAATTTTTGACATCTTCTGTATGAGTGAACCCCTCAAGTATGCCTTCAGAGCATCCCACATCACCCCCTTTGATGTAGTACCCTCATTAAATCTTATGAATTCCTTCAACTCAGCCACTATCACATCCTGATCCTCTATTACTTCCAGCCAGGCAGGATTCATCTTCCAAGTTCTACATGTTTTCTTATATCCCGGGTTTACCGAGATTGTAAGTAGGGAATGGTCCGATACTCCTCTAGGTTGATAGACTACCTCTTTTATTACTTGTGATGCTAGCCCGTTACCTAAAACCAGATCTATCCTCGATAATGTAGCACAGGAGCTCGAATAACATGAGAACTGTGAAGCCCTCGGGTTCCGTGCTCTCCATATATCGGACAGCCCTGCCTCTTGAAGAAATTGTCTCATTCGGAATTCCTGTTTTCCATGACTTTGTTTCCCCAGGGGGAGTCTATCTACTTTCCTGTCCAAGACTACATTGAAGTCCCCAACCACTATAACGGGTAACTCAGGTTTGTCTATTATAAATTCCAGTAGGCTGTGCATAACATCTAATTTAAAAGGAGGGGGGATGTATATATTAGCCAGTACACATTCTAGGTTCTCTATTATACAGTGCAGATACACATACCGCCCTTCTTCATCTACTTTGCACTGTCTGCAAGCGAACACTACCCTACTGACAATTAAAATCGATACTCCCCTTGAATAGGAAGTATGCATGGAGTGAAACTGGTGTTGATATCTTCTATTTCTTATATTAATTTTAGTATCTTTTATTAGGTGTGTCTCTTGCAGACAGGCAATTCCAACTTTAAATGTGTCTAAAACATCGAATACTGCTGCTCTTTTTACAGAGGAACCCAGCCCCCGGACGTTCCATGACCCAATATTCAGAACCATGGTATTATTGTTTATGGTCAGCAAACCCTATGATAGGCGGGAGAGAGAGAGAAGAAAAGAAAAGAAAAAAAAAAAGAAAACCCCCTCCTTTACTAACGAGTGCCAATTCCCCTTGTGTTCCTGAACTACTAAAGTGCTCATCTCTATTAATAAAAGGGGTTTCTCCCCTTCACTCAAGTATTTTACTTTAATAACTTGACATACCCCGAAAGCTTGTCCTGAAAAATTGTATGTTAGTGCAAATAAAAAAAGTATCACGGACAGTACTCAATTTTCTCTGTCACAATTGCACTAATACGGCTACAATCAAATCAAGTATAACTTTAATAACTTCAAACCCTTGGATTTTACTCATATTTCACACTCCTAACGTGACTATTATAACTATTTTTATATTTTACTTGTGCGCCATGTGTTACCCTGTAAGGGAATATACTATTTAATATACAAACACGTCTCCTTACAATCCTGTGATTCAACCATATCCTTTTCTGTGTTTTCTTGCTTCTATAACCTTTACCCACCTCTCTCCGCCCCCCCCACCCCCCCTCTCCCCCCTCCACACCATTCTAGGTCCCCTTTGAAGGCTTTTTTAATGACCGTCTCATACTCCTCCCCCATTACCAAACTTATTCTCCCCACTCCCGCACTCCCCCCACCCCCCTCCCATCCCCCCCTCCCTTCACCCAAATACAAACTCATTCCTTATTCTACCCAACCATGTGAATCCCCTCCCCCGCTCTATACAAGATAGACAGCTAGTCTTTCTTTTCCTCTAGCAATACTCGCGCCCTTTCTGGGGACTCAAAAATCTGACTTCTACCAAGTGCATTTACCCGGAGCCTAGCAGGGTAGAGGAGAGCATATGTAATATCAAACATTTGAAGGCTACGCTTAATTCCTAGGAATTCTGCTCTGCGCTTCTGTAGTTCGGGCGAAAAATCAGGATACATTGATATCCTAGCACCCTCAAAGGATAGGTTCCCCTTCTCCCTGGCCCTTTGGAGAAGGGTCACCTTGTCCTTGTAGTTCAGGAATTTCAATAACAGGGCTCTTGGGGGTCTTCCCTGAGGGGGGGTCTAAATGGAACTCTATGCGCTCTTTCAATAGAGAACTGCTGTGAGAATGTCTCTCTTCCAAAAGTTTTGATCAACCATTTTTCCAAGAATCCCATTGGATCTGCTCCCTCACTCTTCTGAGGGAACCCTACTATCCTCACGTTGTTCCTACGAAGCCTGTTTTCCATTTCGTCAAATCTTTCCATGAGTCTATTTATCTGTTCTTTCTGTGCCTTCATCTCTTGTTTCATTGGGTTCAAGTCATCCTCCATCAGACTTATCCTCCCTTCCATTTCTGTCACTTTTTCTGCCATTTTCTTAAGATCATGGCAGACACGGGATAATTCTTCCTTGATATCTTTCATTTGATCTGACATTTCACCCAGGGATTGTTTACAAGCATTAATTGCTGAAAGGATTTCTTTAAGGGATGGCTCTCCTTCTGTTGTGTGAGTCTGGACACCAACTGTTTCTATTGTTTTCCCCCCTGCTCCTTTAATTGGGGGGTTCTTTATTGTAATGCCACTTGTAAATGTATTCGGATGTCCCTGGCTCTTCCTGTCTGTCGCTGTCTTACTTTGTGCCTGCTGCCCCCCTTTCGTTGGAGTGTGGTCGGTTGCATTAACCATTCTCTCCAATTTTGCGGTTGCTGCGGCCGCTGCTCCCGTTGCCCCCACCTCCATTGACAACACTCCCTTGTCTTTTTCCTTCTCTTTCGCTGAGCGTAGAGATTGAGTCCCCATAATTTCCGTGTTGGCGTGCTCATCTCCCTTCCTTCTTGCCGACATTTTAACCCTCTACTCACTGCTATTTAATTATTTGTCGTGTTATAACAGTGTATGGGTAGACCAGAAAACAGATAAGGGGATATCAGGTAAGGAGGGAGGTGCTTTAGAGATTCAAGTGTCCATATATCCCGTCAACTAGTGGCATACTCATATACACTTCACAGTATGGTATTATATGGTATATTATGCTAAAGTCCCGTATTCAAATCTCCAACAGTTCCTATTAGTTATTAGGTTTCCTCCCAGGGTGAGGGTATGAGGGTATTATCTTGTCAAAAGTAGTTGTACTTTCCTTTAGCCTTATACCTCCGTTTAATTTTTCATTTCATTTCCCCCCTCATGCAACTCACCACCCAGGGAAACGGGCACAGCTTCAAAAGTTCAGGGGGTCTAGGATTCCCCAGCCGCTCCTGTGTCCACGCTCGGCGTTCACTCTGCCTGCTCTCAGCGGACCTCTTCTGCTGACACCCTGACGTCAGCTCCTGTTGGAGGTTGGGAGTGTCTTCCCCCGTGTTCCCGCGAGAGCGGGTCGCAGCTTGGATCCCGGGAGCCGAAGGGGGGGGGGGACAGCGTCCCATCACGGCTTCTGGAGAGGGACAGCTCCACTCAGCTGGGGTCTTAGAGCAAACGGGCGCACAGGTCCAATGACGGCACCGGTTAAAACAGCAGGTCAAGCAGCAGGTATTCGGCACTGGGAATACAAACAGCAGGTTAACTACTCCTGGGGACACGAAGCCATAGAGAGGGGAGAGGAGAGCACACACGCTCGCTCCTCACAAACTCACTCCTCCATCCACATTCCGGTCACGCCCCGTGTGCAGTTCGGATCTGAATACTTTCCGTCCCCACTGTATACAATATAACCCTCTACGTATGGATGGTGTGCCTGCTCCTAAAAAACTGGAAGCAATAACATGGAATCTCAGGGAACCGATATTTTCACATATTGGGAACTGTGAGCAATTTGTACTATAAAGGGTTCTATTTAGTTCTGGATCTGGGATATAATAATATTGACCATAGTTTGCTCCATAAACTGTAATCTTTGCTCTGGTGTAATCTGAATTGCCCAACCGTGTACATTTAGTGTTAAACGGGCATGTAATGTTTAAACAAATCTGTGGAGTGTTTATCTGTTTTGAAACCATCAAAGTTACTGACCTGTGCTCATTAGCTGTGGAGACTATGTATGAGCAATTTATTCTGGTCCTGTTTAGATCAGTGAATTTGAGAGGCATTGCTATCATGGGATTTGTTCCTGTTTGGGGATGTAAGCGAGAACACACCCAGCAGTTACTAGCGTTGCTATTGGTTGCATACAATTTTAGCATTTGGATGAAAGGGTTATTTTTCCATGTCTCAGTTCTCACAAACAACAAAAAGAAAAGAAACATCATCATCATTTTTTCAAAGGATATCAGAACTTCAGGATTTTCTTGCAGTGACTGGCGTGATTCAAGGTGGGCTTTCCTTCCAACTTGACAGCGGAACCGGTTGCCAAAAGCACCAAATGTGGTCCGTCAAATTTTGCTTCTAGCGGCTTTCTGCCGTGTCACTTGACCACCACCCAGTCACTTGGTTGGATTCAGTGAATACCTCAAGCAAAATCTGGGTCGGGGGGAAATTTATAAACACCTTCATGTATTTTATTCAATGCTCTTTGCAAAATCTGAACATATTCTAACAGACTAGAGTGAGAAGCCTTCAACTGTTGGGGAAAATATAGCCCTGTTTTGGGTGGCCCTCCAAATAAAATCTCATAGGGGGACAGCCCATGTGGTTGTTTAGAGGTAGTTCATATTGGGCTAATGGCAAAGCTTCCACCCATCCTTTTCCTGTATCTGCTTTAATCTTTGCACATCTGTTTTCAAAATTCCATTAAGTCTCTCAACTTTACCACTACTTTGTGGATGATAAGGTGTATGGAAAGCTTGCTGTATGTGAAGGGCTTCCATTACCTACTTCATTACTTCCTCAGTAAAATGGGTTCCTCTGTCACTCTCAATAGTTCCAGGAACTCCATATCTACAAAGTATTTCTTTCAAAATTTTCTTTGCTGTTGTTTTTGTATTTGCTTTAGCTACCGGCCAGCACTCAGACCAACCTGAGAACATGTCAACACACACTAAAACAAACTCATAGGTGCCTATTCTGGGCATCTGAATGTAGTCTATTTGAATTCTTTGGAAAGGGAAATCTGGCTTAGGAAAATGCTTTTGGGGAACCTGGACAGGCCTTCCTGCATTGTACACAGCACAAGTGAGACATGAAGCACAAAACCTGGCTGCAAAGGCGCATGCACGGAGGCTCCATGAGCGGTCGCACATCTGCTCCAGCCTCTTTTAGCCGCCGCAGCCATCATTAGTGGAGGAAACAGCCGACCGGACCCCCACGACTTTCCCTGAGGACCTGAGGGACCCCCCCGCATGACCGGGGGTTCTGTCAGACAGGATTTATCCCTACTTCTTGACTCCGGCCCTCCGATCGCAGCCCCAGTGAAAATGGCGGCCACCAGCGCAGCTCGAGGCCTAGCACACCATCCAGCGGAATCCTTGGAAGATTTTCCTCCTCTGCCCTCACGTAACGCAGGGTCACAGCTCCAAACAGTGAGTACTCCACAGGATGGGCTATTTTCTCCCTCCACCTCAGAAACCATGAACAATGGGCTCATGGATGGACCCCCCCTCACACCGATGGATGAATGTAATTACATCCCGACTCCCCCAGATGCTCAGAACGGCTCCTCAGCCCCCATTCCTACAGACTTTTCCTCTTTAATGGAAACTTTCTCAAATATGCTTTCTAGGGGACTTGCTCACAATGCCTCACAAATCACATCTACCATACAGGCTGACCTGCAGCATCTGGGAGCGAGAATCGAAGCGATCAAAGCTAAGACCGATCAAACCGTTGCTATGGCCAATCAGAATACTGACAGGATCCATGATTTACATGAACAGCTAGATATGGCGTATTCAAAGCTTGACGATCTCGAAAATAGATCGCGCAGGTATAATTTCAGACTGAGAGGCCTTCCTGAATCGTTCAAGGACACAGACAAAATCGTTCGCGCTTTCATTAAAAATCTAATTCCTGACATACCAGATTATAGACTGGAACTAGATCGAGCACACAGGGCCCTCCAACCCCCCCGCCAAGATGGCCTGCCCAGAGATATAGTTGTGAAACCTCACTTCTACAGAGTTAAAGAGGAAGTCATGCATAAAGCCAGGGAAACTGAAAACCTCTCCATCCAAGGACACTCCATTCAAATTTTTGCTGATCTCTCCCCCTTCACCATACAACGACGAAGATCCTTAAAACCCCTCCTGCTCATCCTGTCTCAAAAATCAATCACTTACAGATGGTCGTTTCCTTTCTGCCTCAATTTTGCTTACTTAAACAAATCATACAGCTTTACGAACTTTGGAGATGGGGAACGTCTGATGCTACAACTGGGCCTTATCTCCCACTCTCCAACATCTGTTTCTGCTCTGGATCCCAAAACTCCAAACTCTGCAAAAAGACCTCCTCCAACGAGCCCCGTCCAACCCTTGTGGCACAAGCAACAGGCTAAGAGATCGAAAGATGGTCGCCCACCTTAAAGAGAAGTCTGCAATCAACATTGTTCTTCCCTTTCTATGACGCACCCACCTGGCATTGGGACACTGACTCTCCACGTCCCCCTTATCCTTCTGGCTGGGTTTGGGCCTGAACAACACCGGATGATGTGATGTGATCGTTTTGCCTCACATCTTCATCAAATTCTTAAATTTTTTCGGTTTCCCCCCTCCGTCATTTTTCTTTGAATGGCCATTTTTTCCACTTTTCCTCCTCGAAAATTTTAGTAGTCGAACTTATTTTTGGCGGCATGGCTGGAGCAGCTGCACTTCGCCTCCACCTGTCTCGGAGTGGTACTTTTTCCCCCACTCGGAGACTTCTCTACAACCCCCCTGTTAGGGATTTTGGTTCTTGGGAAAAAACTTGTGGGGGTGGCACGATGCCCTCTCCTCCTACAAGGGAACTTAGGTTACTCTTAAGCTACATGATGAATGCCTGTATTGTCATTTTTTGCATTGTTCTTGATATGTTCTGTTTCTTTTTCTCAGGTAAGGCCTTCTCCCCCTCTTTTCTTCCCCTCCCCCGCCTCTCCTTAGGGTCACTCAGATGCCCAGCAACACGTCTACGGACTAGGCTCCAAAACTATCTGGCTTCGGGGGTTTGGACACATAACCAAATTTTGATGGTTCAGGTAAGCACATTTTATATGATGCGTTTATCCCTCCCTCTGATCCATGCTTCCTCTTACCAGTATGCCCATTTGTGTGGTTTAGGTATTTTGTATGTATTGTTTACCATTTTAATATTTGTTTTTGTATGTTTCAATAAAGTATATATATTTTTACTATTTCTGGGTACTTCTCATACCAATCACATTATTTAGTACGTTTCCCCTCCTCCTACCCAGGTTTACTCATTAATATCTCTTACCCCTTCACCCGTACCATCCCAGGGTTCCTTCCTCTTTATCTTTTAAAATTCATTATCGGGATGTGGTGAATTGGGTACGAATTTACCTTTACATTTATATGTGGCAGTGCACCATCTTTTAATTAAACTAATCTATCTCGGGTAGAAGATACCCATTAAAATTACCCTTCCTTTGGCGCACTGCCAACAATCTTTATACTTTATATACAGCACTAACTTTAACATGGCAGAATTCATAGGTCAAGCGTGGATTGCATTTGCAAACAACCTCCAGAAGGATTATGAACAGAAGGAGTCAAAAGAATCGGAACTAGCTTTCCTTTTCTTTAATCTCACTAAATGGCTAGAGAAGAAATCCTCTCTTTACTGGCACACTAGGACGTTTCAGGAATATATAAGGGAGGACCTGAACCCTTTGGGACTCAGGGTTCAGATTTTTCCTTCTTTCGACAACATTGACTCTACTTTTAAAATGGCCTGGGAAAATGTCTTAAAATCATGTTCTAGTCAAATGATGAATCTCCTCATTGAAGAATACAAGAAGCGACTCATAGACATTGACAGAAACATAGACAAATTATATTCCCAAATTAATACATTAAACACTCATCCTTCCTTCCCAGAGCTCAATGAAAAATTAAAGGCACATATCGAGGCTTTTAACAGAGACATTCTTGCCAAAAAGGAAAATAAATTCCTACGCGATAAACAGGCCTTCCAAGAAGGACGGGCCTATAAATGGCACCAACAGACTAACACTAGAAATCGCCAACGCCGCCACACACAACATGACTACCAATCGGACGCTTCCGATACTTCATCTGTAGCGTCAAGTGTGTCGCATTCATTTTCCAAAATCAATAGACATACAAGAAAACAAAAATGGCAAAGAGATGGGGATAGCTCTGAGGGTAGACCTAAACTGAATCAAGGGACTCGAACACGCAAGACTCCCACTAAAAAATCCACCCTCCCTGACAATACCTCTGGTCCAACTTCTGCCGGATCAATCATTAAAGAAACTCCCTCTACCACCATTAAAATTCCGAGTTTGTTTCAGCCAAAAAACTTGAATACCCCCTCCATTGTCCCAACATAGAACACTCTGTACCTCAATCATATAACATAATTAATCTTTCATCATATTCCCTTACAGTGGATGAAACCTCTGTATTATCCAAGGGTCTTACATTTTGCCCCAACCGTAAAACTGACAAATTCGAAATAATAAAAGATGTACATCTGTTTACCCGTAAGCTCCAACTTCAGAGCATGTTCAACAAAACTGATGTAGATTCAACCACTTTTCAAACAGTTAAAGAACGCCAAGCACTAGCGGATTTAAACGCACTCTTAGAAGAGAGCTATACTCTAGACCTCATCGATATAATCGATCTGGAATCTTGCTTAAATGCACCTATCAATCCCACTACAACAGAACAACCAGTTTCCAAACTAAAGAAAAAGTCTGACCTCTATCCCGCTCCATCTTCCAATCATGGTATAGCTACCTTCTTAAAATTAATCACTCAAGAGATTAAAAGTATGAGCACTAACCCTCAGGTAGCTGACAATTTAACTACGAGTGAACAAATAGCCCTGAACGATCTAGCCAAAAACTCTGATTTGGTTATTAAACCCTCAGATAAGGGCGGGAACATTGTTCTGATGAACAATGAGCAATACATATCCATGTGCATGAAAATATTGAACAACACAGATTGGTACAGACCTATCGAATTCCAAACAATTACTCGATTCAACTAAGAATTCTATATTCTCGTTGACCGAGCATTGAACAACAACATAATTTCCAACCAGATGTGGAAATTCATCCGCACTGCATTTCCAGTGATCCCCACATTCTATTCCCTCCCCAAAATTCATAAAAACCCTATAGACCCACCGGGTAGACCTATTGTGTCGGGCAACGGTTCCATCACTGAAAACTTATCTAAAGTAGTTGATGAAAACTTCAGACCATTAGTGTCGTCTTTACCATCCTACATAAGGGACACGATCCACCTACTCCAAATTATTAATGGAATCCAAGTATCTGACCATACTACCCTGGTCTCTATCGATGTTGAAACATTGTATAGCTCTATACCGCACAGCAAGGGCTTAGCGTGCATCCAACGGATTCTGTCACAAACCATTCCCTCTGAGAAAGCATTCAATGACTTTATATTACAGGCATTGGACTACATTCTCCAACACAATGTCTTTAGTTTTTACGGACAATACTTCCTCCAGGTGCAGGGCGTAGCCATGGGCACTTGCTGTGCCCCTGGCTACGCCAATCTATACCTGGGGGAATGGGAAAAGACCCTGTTCAACGATGGGGATCTCTCGATGTACCTGCACCATATTACTATGTGGCGCAGGTACATCGATGACATCCTCATCTTGTGGGAGGGACCAGTTGATTTACTTCATGACCTTTTAACTACACTCAACCGCAATGAATTTAACTTAAAGTTCACTATGACTTATGACCATACCTCAATTACCTTTCTGGACGTTGAGATATTCAAGAACACAAATAACTTTTTGGCTTGCAAACTCCACCGAAAACCAACATCCGGGAACACCATTCTACACTCAGATAGTTTCCACCCAAGACCATTAATCAACTCTATCCCATTTAGCCAATTCCTTAGGATAAAAAGAAACTGCTCTAACAATGACGATTTTTTACGTGAAGCCAGAGTTCTAAAAAGTCGCCTCTTGGATAGAGGCTATAGCCATAAATGTTTAAAACGAGCCTTTAATAAGGCCAATGGCCGGGACAGACAGGAATTAATACAACCACGTAGCAGATCCAATTGTGATAATAGTCCCTATACCAGGATAATTACTACGTTCTCAAATGAACATGCAGAGATAAGGCAGATTTTTGCTAGGTATTGGCATGTGTTAACTAATGACCCTCTAGTGGGCCCCTTTGTTTCCCCCAACCCCTTAATTACTTTCAGACGCAACACCTCGGTTGGAGATCGTCTGGTCAAGAGCGAGTTCAAGGGACTGACCCGTGGCAACCCGTGCAACACACTGGGTACCTTTCCATGTGGGTCATGTGGTTACTGCAAGTATATCAACACTAATAAAAATCCACGCCTTCCCAATGGCTGGACATTTTCCCCAAGGCACTACGTCAATTGCCAGACCACACTCGTAGTGTATTTAATACAGTGCGAGTGTGGTTGCTTTTATGTTGGCAAAACTATCCAGAAACTTTGCAAGCGCCTATACCGACATATAGCGGCTATGAAATCGAAAGACCCAGACTCCCCATGGGGCCGCCACATAAGGTTAGTTCACCATGAACGCTTCCCCAGGATCTCAGTCTTAGCCTTGGATCGCATCCACCAGACGTTTAGAGGTGGAGATTTAAATAAATTGCTTCTCCAACGGGAGATGAGATGGATTGCAAATTTGAATGCCACCTCACCCCCAGGCCTAAATGAAATATTAAGCTTTAAACCGTTTTTACAAGGCTTTACGTCAGGGGGTCACGAGAGGGACCTATAGCCATTCAATCTGATCCTACTAACAAGCCATCTAGCAACAGTCTGCCTTTCAAATATAACCATACACTATTCCATACATGAAACGTACAGATTATGTTATAATTTGAGTTTTTTTTTTTTTTTTTTCAAAAGGTTTCTGTTATATAAAAAATACTGTATAAATGCATTTTTACATTTATTACATGAGACATGAATTGTATATTGATGTTGTTAATACCATCTTTATTCTTATAATATAAGTTTTTATTCCATCATATGGCAATTTAGTACACGACTGTTTGTTGCGCTTGCTGTTTGTGTATATCATTAACAATTTTTGACTGTCCATGTCCTGTGTGTGTATCATTTACAGGTTCGGGGCTGCACTTGATCTGACACTTTGCTGTTTTTTCTTGGGCTTACAGTATCATTTAGCTTATACTATAAAACTTTACATGTCTGGATGGCCTGTTTCACAGGGGATGATTGCCTCGGGATCGGTTGGATCACGTCAATTGCCAGCATTATGTCCCCCGGCACAGGTAGGCTCCACATCCTTTGATAGTGGAGCCGTACCTAGGACTCTCGGCTGCCCAATTGGTCCGCCGCTCGCACATGCGTGATGCGGCCGCCATTTAGGACAGCCTATACCGAGTCCTCTTCTCCTGTGTCGGCGGCGCCGCAACGTCTGACGTCATCGCGCCCTATGATGCGGTGGGCGCTGGACGCCACCGCGCCGGGGGAACAACTTCCCGGTGCACAATTCCTCCTCTGCTGACACTGATCAGTGGAGGGGTAGTGACGTCGGACCCCACCTGCCCCCTGTTACACTAACGACAATTGTCAGGAACACACACTCCCCGCCCAATACAGGCGGGACCATCCCCCCTCCAGCTGATCCTTTTTAAAAACCTCCAAATGCAAACACATTGCTGTGCTGCACACCTAGATTGGACTTCTAGGAGGAGGTAGTGGTCCCACACACTCTACAAACTGCAAGTAAGCATTAGATTTTAAACATCTTTTTAAACATCTAACTATTCATGCAATGTTACATTCTTGCTTGATGCCATAATGGCAGAGAGCCTTGTGTATTGGGTATATTCCCATTGATCCACCTTACCCACATTAAAAATTTGTTCGCATGCTGTGCACTATAGGACATGGCTGTTATGGGGTAATTGACCTATACCAGGCCAATGCACCTATCATCTTTGTATACCTGTCTAGGTATCATATTAACATATATATATATAGGCTTACGGCATATCCCCCCCTTTTATGTAACTCCAACCTGACAGCAGGGTCCAGATGGATATAACCATATTAACTATACACATTGCATATCTGACAATCATCTCTTTATAGATTTTTGTTCAATCCATGAACTTCTGATATCTATATTCCAATATTATTTTTTATACGTAGGGACGTACATCCCCCTCCTCCATTTGGTTGTTCCTCGTGGACGCTGGTGTTTTGGCGTGCTTCACCGTGTCTTTTTGGCTTCAATGATCTCCCCTTGACATACATCAGAAGGTTTCTACACCACCCTCAATTTCAGGCCTTCCATCATGTAAATCTATACATGGTCTCTCACACCCAAATATGATGTGCAATTGATGTCACGATGATGATGATCTGAAGTACCATTTGGCAGACTGTCAGACTATAGTCCAGCGCTTGATATGCAGCTAACTGTTTGAACGAGTAAGTCCCCACAATATCTTGTACTACCCTGAATCCCTGGTTTATTTAGAGCTCCTATTTTTATTCGTTTTCCTACATCTTTATTTTTTTATATTTTCATTCTCATTCCAACTTATTCTCCACTCTATATATATTTTCTTCCTTTGCCTCCATAAATTCTGTTCTTTAACCTTCTACACTTATGATATGCGCCCATTATATGTATTTACATATATATATATATATATATATATATATATATATATATATATATATATATATATATATATATATATATATATACTAATGATTGGTATGTTTTACTCATGTAGTTTCCACAGATCATACAAATATCCTTACAGGAAACCCCTGAAGAAGGAACTGAATTTTTTCTTATCCAAAACATGTTGGGCTCCTATGTACCACATATATTTATGCTTCCTCTTACCAGTATGCCTATTTGTGTGGTTTAGGTATTTTGTATGTATTGTTTACCATTTTAATATTTGTTTTTGTATATTTCAATAAAGTATATATATTTTTACTATTTCTGGGTACTTCTCATACCAATCACATTATTTAGTACGTTTCCCCTCCTCCTACCCAGGTTTACTCATTAACATCTCTTACCCCTTCACCCGTACCATCGCAGGGTTCCTTCCTCTTTATCTTTTAAAATTCATTATCGGGATGTGGTGAATTGGGTACGAATTTACCTTTACATTTATATGTGGCAGTGCACCATCTTTTAATTAAACTGATCCATGCACTCTGACATACTCATCCCCCCTTCGCCCCTTTGTATTGCTACACATAATGTGCAAGGGATGAAATCCCCAGTTAAGAGACGTAAATTATTCAATCACTACAAATCACAAAAAATAGCAGTCCTCCTATTACAAGAAACACATTTCCCGTCCTCTTACAGCCCCTCCTTCTTACATGAGAACTATCCCCAGTTTTTTCTCTCCAAAGCAGACAACAAAACTAAGGGGGTAGCCATCTGCTTTGCAAAACATCTTAAGTTTTCCCCCCTCTGATGTCATTAAGGACCAAGCAGGCAGGTTTATCTTAGTAAAAGGTTCTTTAGAGGGAGACCAGTACTCCTTCATATCTTATTTTTTTTTGTTTCATAAATTTTTTATTGATGAAAGATAAAATGTACAAAACAGGTAATGGTATTTCTCCAAGGTGTACAGAGATACATCATCAAGTTACAGGTTTCGTACATTTAACAAGCAGATGTAGTGATACATATAATAAAGTTGAATGTAAAATAATATTTGGGTGTGTGAAGGCGTCAATATGCAAACAATTAAGACATTTAAAACATTCATAAGTAAATATTTGAGGTGTCCAGTCACCTTAGACAGTTGTTATCCGCTCTAGAAACATTGAAGTCAGCAATTGAAATCTAAAACATCCCATGTCGTGATGGTGGTGTGGAATTCAAAAGAGGAGCGTGGGATAAGGACCTTCAACCATACCTCTCCCCATCCCAGTACCCCAACGGGAGCACACTGTACTGGGGGGGAGGGTCAGAAAGACCAAATATATGGTGGTAGTGAAAAAGTGAAAAAATTCTTCTACGTGGATTATTGTTTCTTAGAGGTCTTATAGTGTATGTGGTGTATTTGATATCAGAAGGTGTGGGGCGTATATAGGATAGGGGGAGAGATGTTGGATTAAATATGCTCTACTTTGTATATATTTAATATGATGGGGTGGAGACCAACTTGGGTGGGTATGTGAGCACAAGGGTGGGGGTGGGAGTGTGGGTGGGGTGGATGGCGGACGCTCCTACTTCGGTCCCCGACTAGCACCTGTTATGAGGACCAACGTGGTGCCAAGGATGTTCCGGTTTGTGGTTCAGTAAGTAGTGTGTGAAATTCAATCGAATTACGAAAGTGTGTCCAACAAGCCCAGGTATGACTGTATTTCGTGGGGTTATCTTTTGCTTGATGTATTAAGTCTTCCATGACTGCTATTTTTTCCACACGTTTTAGCCAATCTGATAAGGTGGGAGGGTTAGTGTCCCTCCATCGTAACGGAATACATTGCTTGGCCGCATTTATGAGGTGAAGCATTAAAGATTTCCTATAAGTGGATTGATGAAGTGAGGTGTGGTGTAGTAAATATTGGGCTGGTGTAAAGTCTAAAGTATAAGTAGTGATTCGAGTGATCATGTTGTGTACCTTTTCCCAGAATGGCTTTATGAGTGTACAATCCCACCATATATGAAGAAGAGAGCCCGCTCCAGAGTTACATCTCCAGCACAAAGGAGAAACAGTTGCATGAAACATATGAATGCGATCAGGGGTGCGGTACCATCTAGAGTATAATTTGTAATTGGTTTCTTGTGCTGAGGCATTAACAGAGCCTTAATGGATATGAGAATAGATATTTTCCCTGTCTTCCAAAGATAAGTCCAGGTTGAGCTCTCTTTCCCATTTCTGGTTAACTGCGGTAGATGTGAGGTTAGTTTCACCGAAAAGCAAGGAGTACACAGTTGAGATTAAGTGGTGTTGAGGATTTGTGTCAGAGCATAGTGCTTCAAGGGGAGTCATATCTCTGCACCATTGAGAGATGGGATTGGAACTGTTGAGAAAGTGTCTGATTTGTAAGTACGTGAAGAAGGGAATGTTTCCAGTCTGGAGTTTAGTGGGTAGATCGGTGTACGGGATAATTGACCCATTATGAAAAAGGTGATGTGCTCTCAATGTAGATATCATGGAGACCAAACTCGGGTTATTTTCTGGAAGGCCAGGAGGAAAGGCGGGGTTGCCAGTTAGGGGGGTCAATGGCCCTGGAGATGGAGTCATTTTAAGAGAAGAACAAGTGTTCCTGAAGCAGTTCAATGTAGGTCCCATTAGTGGATGCGATAAGTGTTCTTTAGGGGTCGCTTTGGTGTCAATCCATGGCGAGTGGGAGAGGGGAGTTTGGGCACAGGAATCTTCCATTTTGATCCAATCTTTAGAGTGGGAATGTATGTGCCAGTCTATTAGTCTGGTGATATGACAAGCATTATAGTATTTATGAATATCAGGTAAGCCTAGTCCACCTTTAAGCTTGGGGAGGACCATCCTGCTCCAACTGAGTCTTGGAGGTTTATGGGCCCATATAAAGTTCCTGCATATTCTTTTATAGATTGTAAAAAATTTTGAAGGAAGTTTGTTCGGTATTGTTTGTAAGACATAAAGTATTCGGGGTAGGATGTTCATTTTTAAGATGGAAATTCTCCCAAACCAGGAAAATTGAGCTGAGGACCATTTCATAAGGTCCTTCTGTATAGTTCGAAGAATGGGAGAGTAGTTTCTTTCATATAGTTCAGTAAGTTTAGATGGTATTTGAATGCCAAGATACGTAAGGGCGTGTGGTTCCCATTTGAATGGAAAGTTAGTTTGGCATTGAGAAACTATCTGTGACGGGAGGGAGATGTTTAGTGCTTTGGATTTCGTAAAGTTTATTTTCAAGTTGGATAATTTGCGGAAGAAGGTGAAATCTTGTAATAGGTTTGGAATGGTGATTAACGGGTTGGAAAGAAAAAGAAGTATGTCGTCAGCATATGCTGCTAGTTTGTAGTGTTTTTGTCTAATATCAATGCACATGATATCCGGGTTGACTTTAAGTTTGTGTAGGAAAGGTTCTAATGAAAGAACAAAAAGAAGAGGGGATAAGGGCCAACCTTGCCGGGTTCCATTCGACACTGGGATGGCATTCGACAGGTGGCCATTAACCCTTATTCTGGCTGTGGGGGACGTGTTGCCAAATTCATAGAAAAGTTTTTGTGTTAAGACATATTTGCGTTTTAAGGATCTACCGAGTTCTTCTAGGAGTTCTTCTCTAGCTTTGATCAGTTCAACAAGGGATTTTGTGGCTAATGAGAGCTTGTGAGCTTGTTCCAGCGTGAGGATTTTTTCAGATAGTGTGGTAATGCGATCGCGCTTGAGTTTACGTCTGTGTGCAGTCAGGGATATGATTTCTCCACGTATTACACATTTGTGCGCTGCCCAAATGCTGGATTGTTTTGAGTCCTTTGAGGTGTTTTCCGAAAAATAATGTTTGAGTCGTGTGTTAAGTTTGGTAGTGGTGTCTATGTCTGTCAAGATGGAATTATCTAGACGCCAAATCATTTTGTGGGATCTAGTTGCTGGTATATCTAGAGTGATGGGTATGGGGCTATGGTCCGATAACACCATAGGATTGATGGAGGCCTTTGAAAGGAGAGATAAGTCTGATTGAGATATGAAAAAGTGGTCAATTCTTGTGTATTTATTGTGAGGAGCGAAGTAAAACGTGAAGTCTCTCTCAGTCGAGTGAAGTGTTCGCCAGGCGTCGTGAAGGGTCAGATCTCTAAGGTGTTTTTTAATGGCCCGAAGAGCTCTGTAAGGCATAGAGGATGCGCCTGTGGATGTATCTTGTGATGGAGAGAGTGCTACGTTAAAGTCCCCACCCACAACAAGAATGCCGGAATAAAATTCAGTCAGTAGTTGTAGGGTTTCGCGAAAGAATAGAACTTGCTTCGTATTAGGAGCGTATAGGTTTTCTAACGTTATGGGTTTGTTGTGAAGAGTCCCTTTGAGAAAAATAAATCTACCTTTAACGTCTCGTTTAACTTCTGAAATTTGTAGAGGACAGTTTTTTGCTATTAATATAGCCACCCCTTTTGATTTAGAGTCATCATTAGTGGCATGATATACCGTAGGGTAGTGTATATTGTGTAGTTTCTGAATGTTGTCTGAGCGGAAATGCGTTTCTTGTATGAAGGCAATCTGCATTTTGTTTTGTCTTAAGGTGTGTAGCAGTTGCGATCTTTTTTCAGGCACATTAAGCCCACGCATGTTTATGGAGCATAGTTTTACCCGTGAAACGTGGGTTGTTCTAGTACCAATCTTTGTGTCGCGTGTAGGAGCGTCCGCCATCCTTGGAGCTAAAAAGGATCTCAGTTGTAACTGGTAAAGAAAAGTAGGGTATAGAAAACGTGTGTAAAGTTGGTGTCTGTTCGGGATGTAAAAGGATGGGGAAGAAAGGGTGGGGTGGATTTAAGTATCTTCCCCTGTTAGGAGAGGAAGATAGGGTACGGTGTGACGTCAGGGGAATCAGCCTGGAATTAAGAACCAGGCTGCTCCACTGCACCGTGTGGGGGTCGGGTAGAACTGAGCAGAGAGGATAGAGCCTCAAGTGAGCTAGCCCACCGTTACCAGTCATAGTAGCATATGAGTGGAGGTTGGCAAATATGAGGTATAGGAGGAGATGGGGCAATGGGAGGTTAGACATGAGAAGGATTAACAGGAGATTATATGATAAGCACGGAATTCACCAGAAAATGAGAGAGGGTAGTGGAGTGTGAAGACGAGGTTGAATTCAAGTGCGTCAATTATTGCACATGGGAGCGGAGGGGGTCACGTATTTAGTGTGTGTGCATCAGTAGTAGTGTACGTAAGTTAGATCTAGTAAGTGAATATGTTTACGGGAATAGTATAATGTGAACCAGGCTTCTTGAGTATTGGAGTGAACGAAGAGTATAGTTCTGGAAAACGAAAAAATGCAAAAGTGAAACAGCATATAACACAATTCAAAACTTATACCATACATTCCTCAAGTTGATGTAGTCGGAGTTGTTTGTCACAAAGAATCTGTATCTTTCAAAGACTCCAAAAAGGAGTTGAGCACCGTATATTGCGTAAGCAATGCAGCACATCTATCTTCCCTTCATCACCCCCCTCCCCCACCAGCCTATGTGATGTATGTGATATGTGATATATGCCCAAGCGACATACGTGGTATAGAAGAGTGGATAATAGTCAATTGTTTATAGCCATTACCTTATGTGTAAGGACAGGAGATTAAGGATTCCCTATCAGCTATTTAAGGAAGGAGTTTGCTTTGCAAAACATCTTAAGTTTTCCCCCTCTGATGTCATTAAGGACCAAGCAGGCAGGTTTATCTTAGTAAAAGGTTCTTTAGAGGGAGACCAGTACTCCTTCATATCTTATTACGCTCCAAACAAGGGTCAGGCTTCCTTTTTCTCCGCTATGATGTCCACGCTAGGCCCGCAACTGGAGGGGAAAATAATTATGGGCGGAGACACAAATCTCCCCTTTGATCTCTCACTGGGCAAATCGGGGCCAGGCCCCTCTTGGTCTAGGAAAGCTCCAAAACAGAGTACTAAAATAACCACCACACTATGTTCCCTTGGTCTCGTGGACATCTGGAGAGAAATGAATCTCAGATCCAAAGATTACACACACTATTCGGCCCCACATCATCTCCACACCAGAATTGATCACATTTTTATTCAATCCCACAACATCCCTTCGGCCACTAAAGCGGTCATTAGGGACTCCACCATCTCAGATCACTCCATAGTCCTTTTATATATGCAACATTCTCACAATCCTGGTAAACAATTCATATGGTGCCTTAATGAAGGGCTTTTAAGTGATCAAATCCAATGCACGATCCTAGCACAGGAAATATGAGAATACTTCCGACTAAACAGCACTGGGGAGGTCTCCCCGGAAACTGTGTGGGTAGCCCACAAAGCAGTATTTAGAGGAAAGATCATCCAAATCACCTCCCGCCTTAAAAAAGAACGTACAGCGGACATTAGCAACCTCCAGTTAAAATTCCATTCCCTGAGCAGGGCCCATAAAAGGAACTCTACCAGGGAGTCTTTGGAAGCCCTGGAATCAACACGGACATCCCTAAACTTAGCACTTACCACCGAAGCCGAGAAACACCTTCGATGGTCAGGGGCTCGTTTCTACTATCAGACAGATAAAATAGGGGCTAAGCTAGCAGCCAAACTCTCTCCACGTCCTCGATCCTTCACCTTTCCCAAAATTCAAACTCGAACGGGGGAACTCTCTCAAAACCCAAGCCGCATCATGGATACATTCCATGACTTCTATACTTCGCTATATAAAAGAGAGCATTCAGCGTCTAATCCCCCCATATCAGATTTCCTGAACAATCTCCCTCTTCCAAAATTATCCTCTGAACATTTGGAGCTCCTAGACGAACCAATTTCGGAATCGGAAGTTCTCGGGGTGATTAAACAGCTCAAACAAAACTCGGCCCCGGGCCCAGACGGTTTTTCCGTTGGGTATTAAAAGAAATTCGGCCCTTTTCTAGCTCCGTATTTGGTCAGGTCCTTCAATTCTCTCTGGTCTGGTTCTCCCTTGGATAAAGCCCTAAACCTTGCATTCGTATCGGTCATTCCAAAACCTGGTAAAGATACCTCTTTGGTCTCCGTCCTATCTCCTTAATCAATAATGACCTAAAAATTCTAACAAAAGTTCTATCTAACAGGCTAGCGTCTTGCATAGCTCTTTACATTCATAAGGACCAGGTGGGCTTTATCCCGGGGAGACAAGGACCGGATCAGATCAGAAGGGCAGTCGACATCATCTCCCTCCTCAACTCCCAATGGGATGGAGGACCCCAACAAAAAGGATACTTGTTATCAATTGACCTGCAAAAAGCTTTCGATACCATAACCTGGCCATATCCATTCAGTGTCTTGGAGCAATGGGGTTTTGGTCCACATTTCTTGGGCACATTACGAGCCCTGTACACTGGCCCCAGTGCACAGGTCAGACTGCAGGGCTACTACTCTGAACCCCTGACTATAGAGAAGGGTACCAGACAGGGATGTCCTCTGTCCCCCCTCCTTTTCGCTATAGCAATGGAGTCCCTGGCTATTGCTATTGGAAATCACGCTGATATTAAGGGGGTGGTCTGTGGTAAACAAGAGCACAAATGCGCTCTCTTTGCTGACGATTTGCTGCTTTTTGTCACTTCCCCTCTGATATCTCCCCTAACATTTTCTTCCTCCTTGACAAATTTGGTGAAATTTCCGGCCTTCGAGTTAATGTTTCTAAATCATCAGCCTTAAATATAACGGTTCCCCCCAATATTCTAAGTAGTTTACAAAACCATTTCCCGTTTTCCTGGAAATCGTCATCTCTTCCTTACTTAGGAGTTAATCTCTCCACTAGTATAGCCTCCCTCTACTCATCTAATTACCCGGCCATCTTCCGTAAGTTGGCCTCAGACCTCTCTATTTGGGATAAGCATAACCTCTCCTGGCTAGGCCGTATTCACGCAGTCAAAATGACCCTCCTCCCCCGCATACTTTACTTATTTAGGTCCTTACCCATCCCTATCCAGAAGTCTCAAATACAGACACTCCAATCCAAAATTGTACAATTCATTTGGGGATCAAAGGGCAGTCGTTGCTCGAACAGCATTCTATTCAGGCTTAAGTCGCATGGGGGTTTAGCCTTACCCAACATATGGTGGTACTACCAGGCCGCTCAGTTAGCTCAGATCTCCATTGTGTATTCAAAGGGCCCAAAACCAGACTGGGTATCAATAGAACGCCAAGCAGTTCCTCTCCACACTATTGACTTTCTGATTTGGTCTCCTACTAAGCTGAGGCCGCCCATTTTAGCCCCCACGCTTTCCCACTCGTTGGCTCTGTGTGACCATATATTTCATAATCCTGACTTCCCGCCGGGAATGAACATCCTAGCATTCAGTTGGTGGCTGAATAAAGGCTTACTTAGAATAGGAAATTACTTCACATCTACAGGTCCTTTATCTCTTGCATTCTGCACCAGTAAGCTTGAGATGCCTCCCGCTGAACGTTTCAGATTCATACAAATACAACATTTTCTTAAGTCCATCTGGCCAAATAAACCAGACCCTCCCAAGATCACTAATTATGAATCATGGTGTGCAAGTGCCACAGATCAGAGAGGGGGGATCTTCCTCATTTATGCCTCTCTAGCTTCGGTGATGTCCAAACCTCCCTATGCATTTACCTGGGAAAAGGACCTTGATATTTCCTGGGAAAGGGATAAATGGTTCTCCTGCTTTCAACGCTCCTTCAAAGGAATTTTAAATATCTCTCTGATTTAAGCTAGCCTTAAGATACTAACCCGGTGGTACAGGGTCCCCTCTCTTCTTGCAAAGATATACCCAGATGCTTCCCCGCTGTGTTTCCGAATGTGTAACCATATAGGCACAATGTACCATATATGGTGGTCCTGCCCATGAATCAGAAGTTTATGGAACAAAGTTTTCTCAGTGATTCGAAAAGTGACAACCTTTCCGATTCCTCAAACTCCTGAGATTGCTCTGTTGAATCTGAAGGTGGATAAGGTTGATAAATATACCCAAAAACTGATCTTTTTTATATTGCTTGGCACAAAAATTACAATAGCGTCCTGCTGGAAAAAGCATAGGGTCCCTTTTACAGCGGTGAAGCATAAACTTTCCTGGATTATGGCACAAGAAAAGATAATCAGCATTATACAAGACAAAGTACAGCTCTTCAAACTTACCTGGGAGCCCTGGGCCAAGTTCTGCCACATCCCCTTATATCCTGGCGTTAGTTACCCTGACTGACCTGCGCTCTGAGTGACTCTATGGATATCCTTTTCTACCAGACATTCCTATCTTCCCCCTCCCTTTTTCCTCCTCTTTTTGTCTCCCTACTCTCCCTTCGTCTTCTCTCTTTGATCCACACCGGATCCGCTAAATGTTTGTTTATCCTGAGACTTTACTAGTACCATATTATAGCGGTGTAGGGAGTTACCTTTATGCTACTTGGGCTCCTTGGAGTCCAGGTATTCTGAACTTCTTGGGTCTCCCACCACACAGTCCCATCTTCCACTGTGTTTGAATGGTCACTTGACCATATATAGTTTTAGTATCAAGACTTCAAGTTACCAACTTAGTATTGAGTTACAGAATACGCCCTTTTGGGGCGAATTCGCCTGGGACCTGGGATCCGGGGGGGGGCTTCATGCCCACAGCATGTTCCCTTTTGGGGTGGATGTGGATGCCTCTCCTAACCCTGGTAACCCTTCAAGCCCAGGGGCTTACTGTCAATTTTTCTCAGATATATTGCAACAACTTGTTCTCTCCGCCTTATTATGTTGATTGAACTTGCAGCATTATTGATCTAACTCCATCTTTCTAATGGGACTTGATATTCCTGGTTGTACTTCTGGACATGGATAATTTTATCACATAATATATTGATTGATGTGAAAAGCTTTTGCGAAGCCTTTTTACTGGAATTTCATGTACCTGTTGTTCCCTTTTACCTTCCTTTCTGGAATGTTTGTTATATTTGTACTAACTGAACTTCTATTAATAATAATAAAAATTTATTGGAAAAAAAAACCTGGCTGCAAATGCACTAAATCCAGGTACTATCCAATAGCAGTCAGTAAGTTCCACCATCACGCCCTTAGCAAGATGACTGACGCCATGTGCCTGTTGTGCTAAAACTGGGTACAAACTCCTGGGTAGACACCACCTGTTGTCAGCGCTCCACAGGACCTGCTGATTTTGGGTAGCATTGCATTTGATGCTCTTATCCTTCTCTTCATCAGGGACCTGGTTCTGCAACTGAATTAGAGTTTCTACATCCCACTACTCTTGCTGAGGGGAATCTGTCCCCGCTACCTGGGCGACAGTGGGCTTGACTTCAAATGCCATAAGGGCAGCATCCTTTGCTGCTTGGTCCGCTAAAGCATTTCCTCTGGTTGTCATGTCATTTCCCCTTGCATGTCCTTTTACTTTCAAGATGGCAACTTCTGCTGGTTTCTGAAAGGCCTCAAAAAGCCGCTCTATGAGTTTTGCATCTCTCACTGGCTTCCCTGCACTAGTCAGGAAGTTCTATGCTTTCCAAATAGACCCAAAATTCGTGAGCTATTCCAAACGCATATCTGCTGTCAGTGTAAATGTTTCTCCTTTGATTCTCTAGGAGATGACATGCTTTGACTACAGCACACAACTCCGCTTCCTATTCTGACATCTGGGGTATCAATGCTTCCTGATGTAAAATGGTGTCTGTAGTGGTTACAGCATACCCTGTGTGTGGCTGACCATCATCAGTGTAAAATATGGAACCATCTACGAATAAGTGTGTGTCACAATCTGATAAGGGCTCATCTTTTGCTGGTGTGACAGAGGCCCTTTCTACCTCCATCAGAGTCATACAATCATGAGAAAAACTCTCAGGTTCTACATCAGTACCATTTGTTGCATCTTGCTCATCAATTATAGGAAGAAGAGTAGCCGGATTTAAAGTAACACATCGTTTGATTGTTAAATTCGATGGAGCAAAAAGAGCAGACTGGTACTTGTCAAATCTATTGGCAGACACATGTCTGGTATATACTTGATTCATGATTTCCTGTACTGCATGTGGCACATACAGGATCAGAGCAGAATCTAGTACAAGCTCAGTTACTTTGTCTAGCAGCAAAATGCATGCTGCTATGGCTCGCATACAACTGGGGGAGCCTTTGATGACAGGGTCTAATGAGGCTGATACATACATCACAGGCCTCTGTTTGTCTCCATGTAGCTGGGTGAGTACACCTGCAGCAAATCTATTGACTTCATGAAAAAACAATAAGAAAGTCTTAGTATAGTCAGAAAGTCCAATAGCAGGAGCTTCACACAAAATTTTAATAAGCTCCTTCATCTGCAATTCATTGTCCCATGTGAGTTTGAAAGGGTTTCTAGTGGTAGCCTCATATAGAGGAGCCATAAGTTCTGATGTATTTGGAATTCAGTCCCTACAATATCCCACTAACCCCAGGAAGGCACTTCGTTGCCATACATTTCTTGGCTTTTCAAATTTTTGTAGAGTTTTAACTCGATCTCGGGTTAGGTGACGGATTCCATGTGAAATGCAGTGACCCAGGAAGATCACTCTCTCTTGGCAGTATTGTAACTTATCTTTACTAACTTTGTTGTTACTGTTATAGAGCAACATGAAAAGGCTTACTGTTTCTCTGCTGCAAATGTCCTTTGTATCAGAACATATAAGCAAATTGTCTATGTACTGAAGCAAAACTGTGTTTGGGTGTGAGGGGGACCATTGGTCCAATACTTGCTTTAACGCAGTATTATATGCAGAGGGGCTACTCACACAGCCTTGAGGCAATCTTGTCCATGCTAACTTTTAGGCATCATGGGTAAATGAAAAAAGGTGCCAGCAATCTGGGTGAAGGGGCACTGAAAAAAAAGCGTTTGCAAGATCAGTCACTGTAAAGCAGGTGATGGAGGCAGGTATTCCACTTAGTAAAGTGCAGGGGTTGGGCACGATCGGGGTATCTGCCTCAATTATATTGTTAATGGCTCTCAAATTATGCACCGTGCAGTATGTTACCTGTCCACCCTTCTTGTCTGGCTTCTTTGCAATTGGGAACAGGGGTGTATTGACTTGGTACAACAACCCGTGCTGCTTTCAGTTGAGTGATTTGATCCTTTATCCCCTCAGTCTGAGGAATACTCAGTGGGTACTGTTTAATCTGTGGGAGATGGGCTCCTGGTTTAATTTTTATCATGACTGGGGTGCAATCCAGCAGACCTACATCATATTTTCTGGTGGCCCATAATTCAGCAGGAATCACTTTCAATTTTGGTGGAAATGGCGGAGTGGAGTCTTGGATTAAAAATACTCCACAGGCAGAATTTAAAAACTTCTCCTGACAGACTACTGACCACTTGGACTCCTGTAGGAGTGTAGTCTATGTTTGCTAAAATTTGGTTCAAAATGTCAGCTCCCAAACAATTGGTAGGAACCGTGTCTGAAACTAATACTTTAGTGACAATTTCTGTTTGCTGTCCTAGCCTGAGTTTAAGTGGCTTGGACTCAACCAAATCCATAGAGGTCCCAGTTAGGCCAACACCAGAGATAACATTTGTAGGTAATAATCCTGGAGGTAAGTCCTCTATATTAAAAACACTTTGGCTTGCACCAGTATTTATTAAACAGGTTAATTCTGTTTCTCCTCCAGGATAGGGGAGTTCTTGTAAAAATACTTTTACTCTGGTCTCGGGACCATTTTCTTCCCTATTTAACATTATTGATGCTGGCATGCCATTTTCTTATGCCTGATCCACTGCTTTTGGCAGAGAACTGGGATCAGCATGAGGTGCCTCTAAGCTCTTTTCCAGTCTACAGTCAGGAAGATGACAGAATTTGGCAATGTTACAATTGTAGCATATAATTGGTCCCTGATTGCCATGATTTATGAAATTGCCTTTGCCGCTTCCTCTCTGCTTCCCCATGTACATAATTGTACATAAATGTAATTGGGTTTGCTGTCTTTTTGGTTAATCCTGTTTTCTATGGATAACAGGATAGGCAGGACGTCTCAAATAGACTTGCCTACCTCAGGCCTTGCTGTGAACAACTTTTCTTTCAACTGGAGTATTAAACCATCAAGAAACCTTTGTTTCACTAGTGGTGTAGATTGACTTGCAGTTTCTCCCGCCTTCTCTTTCTCTATGTTAAGGCCTGCTTCCTCAGCCATATCACTTAATCGCCTCCAATAAGCCCCTGTGGCTTGCTCTTTCCCTTGCTTAACATTCATAAATTCAGCATGTCTGGTTTGTCCATATATTTGGGGCAATTTTTCCTTCAATTTCTCACAAACCTCCTATCGACTAACCATCTTACCTAGATTTTTGACGTCTACACCACATTCTTTAAGTATAAAGCCAGACATGTTGCTTCCCACTGCTTTAATAAGAAGCTGATGAATGTCAGTAGCAGAAGCCTCATATGCTTCCTGTGCAGCGCTAAGTTTGTTTGCAGACCATATTGGATTCTTTCTAGGATCTCCCAGTCCCTCTAATATTGCTCTCATTTCTTGGGGATTAAAAGGTACATGCCATTTAATTTGAGACTTACTGTCAACAGCATTACCTTCAAAAATAATTGGGTTCTGACAGGATAAGCTGCAACAGTTTGCTCTGTGCCAGGGACAGAAGGGGTGGCATTTCCCTTCCTTCTCTGTTCATCTTGCTGCCACAATTTGGAATTTATGGTTTGCTCCAGAAGTTCAGACTCTATCTCTCTTTCTCTGGCCAAAGCCTTGAGTTCAGAGAGATCTAGTTTTGCATGTGTGCCTTTTGATTTATGCCAGTCATCTTTTTCTAGGATACGAGCCAAATCCCTCTTTGTAGGTTGATATGGGGCTGTTAAACCTCTGCTCTCTACTATATTACCCAGCTCATCTTTGTGTGTTCCATGTAATCTAATTAATTTGGTTTTGTGCATGGACCCCTTAAAACCAAACTGGCAGCCACATAAGGTGGGGGGGTTCTCCTCTACAGAGTCTTCTGGCCAAACATAGTAAATTTGGGCAGTACTTTTATTAAACATCTCCGTCAAGCCAGTTTGATTTGCTACTTTAGCTTCTGTCTCCCATGTGCAAGCTATTCTCCATGTTCTTTTGTTGCACAGTAGTGGGCCATAATCATGCAGAAAAGTTTGCCATACTTGTAAATCAATAGTCCCTTCAGATTTTAAAGGTTTAGCTGTTCCCTTTGTCCATTCTACCCATTTATATAGGGGCTCAGTATAGGCGGAACCGTACCTTCGGGTCATATGCACTGGGCATTTTCTGAAGGCCTCTCACCCTTCATTCCCTTAATTAATTTAATGCCCATAATGACTGGCCAGTCTCCTCTACTTGTGTCTATACCCTCTTGCCACTAAAACAAATAGTACAGCAAATCTGCAGATTTCCAAGAATAGTCTCCACTTATCTACGTGGATAGAAGAAGTTTATGACAATGGACAAAACACTCATTAAGAGACCCTCCTCGTCTCTTCTCTTCTCTGTGAGTTTTACCCTACCATGCACCTCTGACCCAGGTCGCCCACAAGGAGTCAACACAGGGAACTGCAGAGGATTCTCCCTATCCAACACAGTCCAACCTGTGAAGGGGGACACAAACACATTCACACACACATGTTACCCAACCAGAAAGGTCCAAGAGTGTTCTGGTTTCCTTGAGAACCGACAGATAGGATACATAGAAAAGGCAAAAATATAGCAAGCTTAAGGACAGCTTATCTAGCCGGCATTTAGAGGTCTGCGTTCCCGATGATCCTGATCAAAGCGCGGTTCCGTCTGGAGACTCTGCCAAACTCCTGGCTGGCTCGCCAAAACTGTTATGACTAATTTCTGATTGGGACTCTAAAACAAAAGTTAATACTGCAGCTGCAGGAACAGATTCACAGAACTCAATCACTGTGTTTAAAATGTCCGTTCAGTGTCAAAATGTATTTATTTTATACATAGATAAGAAAGGGGTGGTGTGAGATGTTTTTAAAAGCTAACAAATTTAAATATGTTATTAAAAGCTAACAAATAGAAATATAGTATTAAAAGCTAGTGAATATAACAATTGCAAAAGTAAAACCTTGTGAGGGGAGGGGGGGAGTAGAGAGCTTCTAGCAGAAGATGTCTCTGTGTGTTAGGTGAAGGTTACAGAACACATTTCAACAGTGAGAACAAAATGGAGTCTCTTGTGCTGAAATGAACAATACAGTGAATGTCCATGTCACTGCTGACACATGTCCAGCAATTATGTTCAGGGACAATATATTTTGTTCACAGCACACTGGGTTACTCTGCTTGCAACTAGGAAGGATGCAGGACAGGGCTCAGTACTCAAGCTTGTTTTTCCGCTACTTCTCCGTACAGCTGGTGGTGATGATTCGAGATCTGTCAGCTTCACCCCCTCCTCCTCCTTCTTCATGCCCACCTCTGCTGAATTGTCCTATGAATCACCAGTACCCCCTAAAGAGTCAAGGGGCTATCAGTGAGTCAGGCTAAAAGATGCCATACAGTGCTTCAGCTGGTCTGTCTAGGGTACAGGAGCCAAACCGAAGCAGAGATTCTTTCAGCTCTGCAGGGGCAGGCCCAGAGGTGGTTCACACCATGAAAGCTTGAGCCAGGAATGGTGATTTGCGATAATGTCACTAACTTTCTGTCTTCCCTTCGATAGGGGAAGTTGACACATGATCAATGCGTGGCACATGTCCTCAATTTTGTGGTGCAGTGTTTCTTAAACAGGTACCCAGGGTTTCAAGATCTTCTAAGGCAGGCCAGAAGATTCTGTAGCCATTTCAGCTGGTCATACACAGCCAGTGTTCCGTTGGCTGAAATTCAGCCGGAATTCCACCTGCCCATAAACCATCTGATTTGTGACATGCCCACCAGGTGAAACTCAACTTTGGCAATTCTGCAATGGCTGCACATGCAGCAGAGGGCCATTAACGAGTATCTGTGTGAGTAGGACACAAGGACAGGGTCAGGGCAGCTCTGTTTTTTTTCCCCACGCCAATGGCTGCTGATAAAGGATACATGCACTGTACTGTCACCATTTGAGGAGGAGACAAGGATGGTGAGCCTTGCCAATGCATGCATCAGTGACACAATGCCTGTTGTGTTTCTGCTGGAGCATACTCTGTGTGGCATTATCGACAGGGCACTCAAGGCAGAGCAGCGGGATGAAGAGGAGGACTTCTTTTCTTCTCAAGGCCTGCAGACACCATTCTTGCGATGCCACAGAACATACAAGAGGAGAGGGAAGAGGAGGATTCTGGCAGTATTGGAGGCATTGAAGCTGAGGAAGACATGCATCAAACCTCAAGAGATGGTTTTCAGTTCCCAGAAACTTTGGAAGTAGTATGTGGCTGGGAGGAGGCAGGTCCAGATACTGTAATCCTCAGTGATTCTAAGGACTCTGCTTCTCATGCCTCTACAAGCTTGCCGTGCATGGGCTCCCTTATACTTCAAAGCCAATGAAAGGTCCTGAGAATTCATGGCAACAAGGAGAAGGATCATTATTGGTTGGCAACCCTCCTTGACCACTGTTACAAGGGAAAAGTCTCAGAACTTATCCTGCCCTTGCTTAGGGAGCACAGGATGAAATATATTGAGGACACCTTAAAGAGGAGTTTATGTAACACCTTTCCAGACTCTGGTGCGTTACAGTCTCATGGAAAAGCTGGTTTTGAGGCTTCTGTTGGTCAAAGGAGCAGCAGTGTAGAAGGGGACCACGATGCAATGATGCATTTAAAAAAAATGTTGTCCTCGGTGCCCAGGGCTGTCAGCTTCAAGATCCCATAGGCAGCATCTGCGTCATATTTGGAAGGTTATTTAGGGGAAAACACAGACATGGAGAGCTTTCTATTAGATGATCCACTGGGTTTCTGGGTCATAGACCACTGGACAGAACTTGCCCAGTATGCAATTGGGCTGCTGGGCTGCCCTGCATCCAGCATTCTTTCCAAATGGGCATTCAGTGCTGCCGAATGTTTTGTGACAGATAAAAGAGCGCGTCTGTCCACAGACTCAGTTGACTGGCTGACATTTGTTAAAATGAATCAGTCCTAGATTGGCAGCAGCTATCAAGACCCTGATGCCGATGTCGCTGGTGAAGTGCTATTGGGATCTCAAATCTCTGCAAGACTGACTAGCTTTGTGGGTGTTGATTTTATCTTGAAGTAATTTTTTGGTATAGGTTTCATGGGCACAATTAACACCTAAGAACCATTTTTCTGGACCTGTGTGACAAGTGCATAAAATTTCAATTTTTTACAGAGATGCCAATTCTTGCTTTCATCAAGAGTACCTCTACAGGGTTATGGTGTGAAGGCACCACCAACACCCAAAGACCAATTTTTCCACAACTGTTTGACTGGGGCATCAAATTTCAATTTTTGACAGCAAGACCAATTCTTGCTTTCATCATCCAAAACCCAATTTTTCTGCACCTGTTACTTCTATCCAAAGTCTGAAAAAGAGACATCAGACTATCTACAAAAAATAATAATCTTGGCCTGATTGTACTATAATTTGGCTTTTTCACATAAGGCTTGCTCACTGTGGTGCAAAACTTTGTTATTTATATCCAAAGTCTGCCAAGAGACACCAGAATTTATCAAAAACAAACTATAATCTTGTTCCGAGTGCACTCAATTGTGGCCTCATCATACAGACTGGCTCTTTAAGCCGTTTACAAAATAAAAAAAACGTTTGCAGGAAAAATCTATTTAAAGTGTAATTTGTAATTTTTTTCTTTATAAATGTCCGTTTTGCTGCAGCAGGGTCTATACATGGTACAGATGTGCCACTTTACAGGAAGACTAAGGGGACCCCCCCCCCGTCACTATATTTTAAGGAATTTTTTGTTTTTATTGTTTCACTTTAACCACTTGACCACTGGGCACTTAAACCCCCTTCCTAACCAGACCAATTTTCAGCTTTCGGTGCTCTCACACTTTGAATGACAATTACTCAGTCATACAATACTGTACCCATATGAAATTTTTGTCCTTTTTTTCACACAAATAGAGCTTTCTTTTGGTGGTATTTAATCACCATTGGGTTTTTTATTTTTTGCGCTATAAAAGAAAAAAGACTGAAAATTTGGTAAAAAAATGAATTTTTCTTTGTTTCTGTTATAAAATTTAGCAAATTAGTAATTTTTCTTTGTAAATTTTGGCCAAAATTTATACTGCTACATATCTTTGGTAAAAATAAGTACAACTTGGTGTATATTATTTGGTCTTTGTGAATGTTAGAGAGTCCAAATGCTATGGTGCCAATATCTGAAAATTGATCACACCTGAAGTGCTGATGGCCTATCTAATTTCTTGAGACCCTAACATGCCAGAAAAGTACAAATACCCCCCAAATGACCCCTATTTGGAAAGAAGACATTCCAAGGTATTTAGAAAGATGCATGGTGAGTTTTTTTGAAATTGTCATCTTTTCCCACAATTCTTTGCAAAATCAAGATTTTTTTTTTTCTTTTTTTTTTTTCACAAAATTGTCATATTAGCAGGTTATTTCTCACACACCGCATATGCATACCACAAATTACACCCCAAAACACATTCTGCTATTACTCCCGAGTACGGCGATACCACATGTGTGAGACTTTTACACAGCGTGGCCACATACAGAGGCCCAACATGCACGGAGCACCTCCAGGCGTTCTGGAGCACCCAGGCCAATTCTTATATTTCTCTCCTACATGTAAAAATAATAATTTATTTGCTAGAAAATTACATAGAACCCCAAAACATTATATATATTTTTTTTAGCAAAGACCCTAGAGAATACAATGGCGGTTGTTGCAACTTTTTATCTCGCACGGTATTTGCGCAGCAATTTTTCGAACGCTTTTTTTTGGAAAAAAAACTGTTTTGTGCTTTAAAAAAAAATAAAACAGTAAAGTTAGCCCAATGTTTTTGCATAATGTGAAAGATGAAGTTACGCCGAGTAAATAGATACCTAACATGTCACCCTTCAAAATTGCACACTCTACTTAAAAATCTCCATAGGTGACGCTTTAAAATTTTTTACTGGTTACATGTTTTGAGTTACAGAGGAGGTCTAGGGCCAAAATTATTGCTCTCGCTCTAACGTTCGCAGTGATACCTCACATGTGTGGTTTGATCACCGTTTTGATATGTGGGCGGGACTTACGTATGTGTTCGCTTCTGCATGCGAGCACACGAATGTGGGCGCTTTAAACATTTTTTTTTTTTTTTTTTATTGTTTATTTTACTTTATTTATTTTAGTTTGACACTTTTTCCCCCCCAAAAAAAATTTTGATCACTTTTATTTCTATTACAAGGAATGTAAACATCCTTGTAATAGGAATATGGCATGACAGGTCCTCTTTACAGTGACATATGGGGTCAATAAGACCCCACATCTCACCTCTAGGCTGGGAAGCCTGAAATTAAAAAAAAAAAAAAACGATCTTGGCTTTGATCGTAGCGGTGAGTCGGTAGAAGCACCGGAGGGTGGCGGGAAGGGGGGGGCGTCCCCTCTCGCCTCCCGTAAGAACGATCAAGCAGTGTAACAGCCACTATGATCATTCTTATGGTGTAGGGAATCGCCGGCTGAAAAAGCTGATATCTGAATGATGCCTGTAGCTGCAACCATCATTCAGATATCCCCGCTCAAAGTCAAGGACGTCATATGACTGTGGGCGGGAACTGGTTAAAAATTGCGGGGTATTGCAGAGTATTGCGGAGTAGTGCAGGGTATATTGCTGGGTATATTGCAGAGTATTGCTGGGCATATTACAGAGTATTGCTGGGCATATTGCAGAGTATTGTGGGGTATATTGCAGAGTATTGCGGGGTATTATGCAGAGTATTGCGGGGTATAATGCAGAGTATTGCAGGGTATTATGCAGAGTATTGCGGGGTATTATGCAGAGTATTGCGGGGTATTTATGCAGAGTATTGCGGGGTATTTATGCAGAGTATTGCGGGGTATTTATGCAGAGTATTGCGGGGTATTTATGCAGAGTATTGCGGGGTATAATGCAGAGTATTGCGGGGTATAATGCAGAGTATTGCGGGGTATAATGCAGAGTATTGCGGGGTATTTATGCAGAGTATTGCGGGGTATTACGCAGAGTATTGCGGGGTATTACGCAGAGTATTGCGGGGTATTACGCAGAGTATTGCGGGGTATTTATGCAGAGTATTGCGGGGTATTTATGCAGAGTATTGCGGGGTATTTATGCAGAGTATTGCGGGGTATAATGCAGAGTATTGCGGGGTATAATGCAGAGTATTGCGGGGTATAATGCAGAGTATTGCGGGGTATTACGCAGAGTATTGCGGGGTATTACGCAGAGTATTGCAGGGTATTACGCAGAGTATTGCGGGGTATAATGCAGAGTATTGCGGGGTATTACGCAGAGTATTGCAGGGTATAATGCAGAGTATTGCGGGGTATTACGCAGAGTATTGCGGGGTATTACGCAGAGTATTGCAGGGATGGCTGAGCATGGAGGGATGGATGGATGTGACTGCAATTGTCACTGAGCACCGCTGTGAGCACTACACATGCAGCCCACAGCGGTGCTGCCATCCGATCCCTCCCCCTCTCCCCTCGCACTGTACAGATCGGTACAGAGAGGGAACCCCCTGGGGCGCGCACCCGAGAACTTCCGTGACCGCCGGGTCCAGAGGACCCGGCGCATCACGGATCACGGTAAACGGCCGCTAATCGCGGCCGTTTACCATGTGATCGCTCCGTCAAATGACGGAGCGATCACATGTCAACAGACCGGCGTCATGTCATGACGCCGGTCTGTTGACATGTGATCGCTCCGTCATTTGACGGAGCGATCACATGGTAAACGGCCGCGATTAGCGGCCGTTTACCGTGATCCGTGATGCGCCGGGTCCTCTGGACCCGGCGGTCACGGAAGTTCTCGGGTGCGCGCCCCAGGGGGCGCGCGAGAGCAGTATTCTGGGAGGACGTCCCAGGGACGTCCACCCAGAACTAGCCGACCGCGCTGCAGACGTCTTTCGACTATGGCCCGGTCGGCAAGTGGTTAAGCATCATTAAAATCACTGCTCCTTTAAAGATCTTTTAAAAAAAAATGCATGTCCCTCAGGGCAGTACCCGGGCCCACATACCCTTTTTATGGCCAATAACTTGCATATAAGCCTTCAAATTAGGACTTTTGATTTTTCAAAGTTGGGTCCCATAGACTTCAATGGGGTTCAGGTCTAAACTTTTGCGATTTCTGGTGCGAACCGAACCGTGCTGTGTTCAGCTCATGTCTAATGCCTCTTATTTTACCTTCTCCTAAAAACATTCAGTTACCAAACATAATTTTCACCAAGGTGTGTAAGCTTCTTTTCTTTTCACACGGAATAAACCTTTATTTATTGAAAGCTCTGTTTTCTTATTATTTTATCTTGTAAAGTGTTATTTTATCGCAACCTTGAAGCTGATGGTATTCTTTATCTTCTGGTATCTGTGATGGGAGTCACTTTGGGGGCTTGTGGAACCCAGCTTACCTCGGAGAGCTCTGGAAACTTCGTGTCCAGCTCCCCCAGCCCCACCTATGTATAAATTACCCTGTGTCCATTAGGGGCACAGGGTGACCCAGAACCCCGGTCTGATCTGTGCTAGTCAGACTCGCTGTACAGCCACACTGGAATATTGTATATATGTATATATTGTATGTTGTCTCATGCTGTTGTGGACTGTTTGCTGGGATCGTTTGGGGTGTGTCCCATTATTATGGGATGGATGTTTTGTATTTGTGTTCCTGGCATGTGGACTGGGGGCAGGGTGGAGAGTGGAGGGGCAAATTCCTCCAACAACTCTCCCTGTTGATTGGACTGTTTACCCCGCCCTGAATCAAAGAGAGGGGGGAGTTGTTCCCTGAGTGTCTACCTGTGTACCTGTGTTTGAATAAACAGTTTGATGTTTTTCACCCTACATTGAGTTATGTCTAATGACTGGGTGAGCTAAGGGGTCTTGGATAATGCTGGTTCTGGAATAAGGAAGCATTTACGGCAGACATAGTCCTGTTGAGGATGGGGTCCATCACAATTCATCTCCCTTTCGGCAGGGGACTAACACAGGAGGAGACCACAGATGGGTTGACTCCGAAGTTAGTCAGTAGTTCCAGTCCCCCAATGCTGGTAGTACCCCAAATAAATTGTCCCAAACATAGCATTACTCACCCAGCCAACCTCTGCCTTTCTCAGGGAACATACCCACTGCTGGGGAGAGGCGTGGACTGGCACTTCTCCCTGGAGTCCTTTCAGCCGCTGGAGAGAAGACAGGGTGACTGTGCTCACTCCGTCATGCTGTTGGGGATCTGGGCTGACTGCCCAGCATCCCTGGGGTATACAAGTGGAGACTGAAGTCCCATCCACTTTTGGTAGATGAAAATCCCCCAGTGCTTGCAAAGCATGGCTGACATCCTCCTGTCTCAAAGCCGCACCATTTTCTGGGGTTGTGTCAGTGGAGAACAAAATCCCATCCGCTTTCACAAGAACTCCCTCTTCTGTTAGTTGAGGGCAGAGGCCAGCAGCACTCTGCTCTGTTTCCAGCTCTTCTGCTGGGTTGGTGTCAGTGGAGACCGCAGTCCCATCCACTGATATCAGCTCATGCTGCAGTTGTGTGCAGAGGCCAGTAGCATTCTGTGCTGTTAGCACTTCAGCTGAGGACCCCACATCATCCACTCCAGCTAACTGTTGGGAAGTGACCATCACCTTCTCACCATGGGCCCTTGGAACTGCTGCAGGTGTGGGGCAGAGGTCTTGGACCCTCTGTCCAGTGGCCAGCACTTCAGCTGGAGAAGTCTCTTGTAACTCCACAGATGCTGCTGTTGGTGCTGGGCAGAGCTCAGTGAAGTTTGGCCCTAATACCAGCTCTTCTGTTGGAGGCTCCACCTTTTTGCTCTTCCTCAGTAGATACGTCTATCAAATCTCCTGTCTCTGCAACTGGTGTCTGGGGATAGAGATTCACAATCTCCTGTTCAAGGAACCCAGAAGATGCTATCAGTGCTGGGCAGAGGTTAGCAAAGCTCTGCCCTGTTGTCAGCACTTCAGCTTTGGGGATGGCAATAGCCAGAGTTTCCACTGCCGATTCTCTGGCATGCTGCTGGACAGGCACATTCCTCCATCCAACCTCGTCTTGTGCAGAAACAGGTTTGTCAAGGTCAGTCAGCACTTGCTGCATCCACCATAAGACCTCCACGTCCATAGATGTGGGGGCAGGTGGGCAAAGCACACTGTTACTATGCCACATTGCCGACTCTTCAGCCAGGATTTCAGAGCTCCCGGCTAGTACTTCTGGATAGTCTCAAAGGGAGCCCCACCCTGCTGCTGAGCAGAGTCTAGCAGCTGTCTGTAGGGGATCTCCAGCTCCTATTCCTGAAGGGCCAGAAACTCCAAATCTCTCTGTGCCCAGAGCACTTTCTAGACATTCAGTCTTCACTCTCTGTAATCCATTATTTCCTCCAAACCCCACTCCAGTTCACTCCCAAAGTCAGGGTCCTTGGACAACCTCCAGTACACCAGTCCCAGACCACCGTAGTCAAAGCCTTCCATGGGGCTGTCATCCACTGTCCACAGGCACACTTGGGCTACATATCACTGGAAGGCTCTGTAGCCCTTGTCCAACCGCATCTCTGGCCGGATCAGCCTGCTCAACTCAGCTGTCCACTCCTGGTTCGGTTGTTTCCCCAATAACAGCATTTGTGCTTCATACTGTGACCAGTACCTTACATGAACGGAGAGGAGACTTTTTCTATGGTGGTGCTGCTTGAGAGCTAGCGCTTTCTTCCAGAGTTGTAGGCGGATAGAATTATACCATCCCAGCAGGTCCTGCACTGATACTGGTCCCCTGTGCTGTATCCGCATCTCTCACAACCTCCTTTGGAATTCCTCTTCCATGGTGGCTGGTATCTGTACCTCTCCTCTTCTGCTATCCGGACCTTGGAACCAAGTGGTGGTTTGGATGTGTTCATAGCAAAGAAGCATGATCTCACTGCTGCCACCAATTGTGATGGAGCCCCATCCTCAACAGGACTATGTCCACCATAAATGCTTCCTTTGTCCAGAACCAGGACTATCCAAGACATCTTAGCTCACACAGTCATTAGCCATAACTCGATGTAGGGTGAAAAACATCAAACTGTTTATTCAAACACTGGTACACAGGTATACACTCAGGGAACAACTTCCCCCTCCCGTTGATTCAGGGAGGAGTAAACTGTCCAGTCAGCAGGGAAATTTGTTGGAGGAATTCGTCCCTCCCCTCTTCACCCTGCCCCAAGTCCACATGCCAGGAACACAAATACAAAACATGCATCCCATAATACATTTCTGTATCATGTATCAATGATCCCAGAAAACAGTCCACAACAGCTTGAGACAACATACAATATATACATATATACAATATTCCAGTGTGGCTGTACAGCGAGTCCGACTAGCACAGATCAGGCTGGGGTTCATAGTATCATACCACTGCTTACAGGATACATAAAATATGCTATGCTTCATTGGGAAATGAAATTAAAAGATATGAGTAGCGTAAGGTGTGGCATTACAAAATAATACCAGAGCAAGAGCAACAGCTCTGTAAGTTGGTGTATTCTTTGAGTATAATTGTGTTTTTGTAAAGGTTTCTTGGGATTGGTAGAGTACTAACACAGTCTAAAAGCTAGTAGCTGAACCACTATGAAAGAATTGGGGATGTATAGCAGTTTTGCCCGATACGTTGTCCCAAAAATAGTGAGAATGTAGTCAGGTATATTGCTATTTTGAAAAGACCAATTTGATAAAATCTGTGTTTTATTTATATGACAAATACTAAACAAGATATATTAAGGTTTATTTTAGTAAACTGGATCAGAATACATAAAATAGGTCTGCTAGGACTTTTGACTATCCAGAATATATTTTAGAAGAATGGCAAAAAAATTAGGTCTCCTATGTTCAGGCTGGTTAATTTTCTGTATAATGTAACAGTAGTTACATATATTGTCACCAGGACAGAGAGTGAGGTAAGATTTCCCCAAGGAAAACACAGACAGTAAAAAGAGCTGGACAAAACAACAGGCTTTTTTTCACCTCCTTTCCTAAATGGAGCAGCCAGCAAGTGAAGGAAAGGTAACTATCTGCAATAGTAATAGGGGATAAAAGTGGACCAGTTAATGAACTGGTATGTGTATAAAAATGTACTGAGGGGACATTGTACTGTGAGAAATGTTGATCTGAGTATGATGCAGTAACATAGTAACTGCTGTATCAGTGCTTCAGTGCTGATCATATCACACTGAACTTTGAATTGTGTTGTTGAGTATCACATGATAATATAATATCATATCCTTAGGAAGACTTAAAGTGGAGCTCCAGGCTCCTTCAGAAAAAAAATTCAAAGTCAGCAGCTACAAATACTGTAGCTGCTGACTTTTAATACTAGGACACTTACCTGTCCACAAATGCATCAGTGTCTTCACCTGAACTGATTTTTCAATTGACTCTCAGGTACTGCTGCCACCATCTCAGCTAAGGGAAACTGTCAGTGAACAGCCAGTTCCCTACTGCACATGTGCGAAGCATGCTGCACTTTGTGAATGGCCTGGCAGGCGGGGGAAGGAGAAGGGGGCGGAACTTTTGGATAAGCTTGCCACGGAAAAGTCATCTGGAAGTGGGAGCGGGTACCTGTCAAAACCAAACGTGGCAGTAGAGGGATGGAGGAGGCAAAAAAGTGGTGCTTCCCCTTTTGGGTGGAGCTCTGCTTTAAGGGTCAGCTTGGGATCGTTTCATAGGCACTTTTATTCCAACAGTTATTTCCACTCCTTTCACTTACAATCACAGTTAGGATCAGGTATAAGTGTGAGCATAAATCAGCTGAAAAAGTTTGGTTTGGCAGTTACTGCTGTCTTTAGTGTTTTGTGTGTACAGCTCCTTGTCCAACAGAAGCTGGTCTCACGACCGGATTCTGTCAAACGAGCATGTTGGAAAACCAAAAGCCAATCCCCATTCAATCAGCGCTTGTAGCCAATTGCTGTTAATGCTGACTTGTATGTTCTGGTGGGGGGGAGCGGTCCCGCTGTTAGAGCACAATAGCACAGCAAGGGAGATCACTGCATTAACATCACATAGTCAGTACAGCGACCTCCTCAGTTTTTTTCTTATTCAGCCCACTAGGTGGAATGAAAAAAAATTCCTGTGCGTACCAAGTTTAAGGTCCTCAATCTCAGTATTGCTCTTTCTGTCGTACAGTTCTGTAACTCAAGTCAAGTGATATCAATTCATTATATTTTTTGTTTGTTTTCCTTTAGATTCCATGAACTGTTAACACACACTGGCATTAAACTCTTCTTTTGTAAAGATTATTCAAGCTAATTGTCTTAAGAAGTAGCTAGTGTAGCTAGCATTTCTTAGAAAAAAAGAAAACACAATATATTAAAACATTTTCCTTCAACTAAATTCCCAGAATATTTGCTTTTTTGTTCACAATAGTTCACTTAAGTGTACTGAAAATGTCAACTCAAACAATAAAAAACATAAACATTAAAAATGCATTTGAGTGTTTCATGTGAACAATGATTATACACATTTCATGCTGTTATTGAATATTGTTTCAGAAACTAGGGAATATAAACTACTGAAGGCATGAAACCCATTAAAAAGTAATTTGAATTGCACTTCCACTAAAAATATTTTTTTTATTTATTTTAAATGAAAATATTATGAGAATGTACAAAATCTCTGTATCGTCTACAAAATAAATACATTACATAATTTGTTTCTACAAAAAGGATATTTAGAAAAAACACTCCATCAAGGCTAAGTGCTGAATTTGTATTTGATTTTTAAAATGAAAGCAGGCAATGTATGCAGTATTTTGATTATAAGAATTTGTTAGAATCTCCTTTTTAGCTCATAAGCTTGAAATTAATGTAAATATATAATTTTCAGCGTGCTCTCAGACAATAAATTGCACAATTTTAAAATTTAGGCAGAATATGACCTGTAAGAAGTTTGAATCATTTGAAAAGAAAAGAAGAAAGAAAGATCCATGAGCTGCTTAGGAAGTTTGTGGTTTACAGTTATTACATATGTTGACATCATGATCACATAAAGATACTGAACTTACAAGAGAAAAAATGGACATTCTGTGTCAGTACATCTCTAACTGACAACAAAAAGCACAATGCAATCTGTAGACATTGTTAACTAGGTTATGTGTATATGTGAATACATTTCAATCAATATGAGAGTATTCAGATAAACACAACTAGATCTGAGAATGTTTGGACAAAAAATTGTAGGGTTACATAATATTTACAAAAACAAACACCACAAAAATTATTTACAACATAATGTACAGTATAAATAGAGGGGTTACATGATATTAACAGCTTACACACAAAACCATATTTATAAAACAATGTACAGTACAAGTATGGAGTTAAGCTGGCCGTAGATGGATCCAAAATTGCCTGGTTCATCAGGGACCAGCCAAATTTCAATCCATCTATGTTGGTTTGTGCTATTGAGAAGTTGATTATTGTTAATGATCAACTTCTCTCAAACGGGAATGTTGGAAATATTTTATTCAGTCAGCACTTCAGCCAATCGGCTGTGATGGTGATCAGCGTATTCTGACAGTGACTATCTGAATACAATAGCACAGCAGGGAACATTGCTCTATCCACCTTGAATGTGTGGATAGGGGCATCCATACACTTTTTTTTATTATCAGCCTGCTGGCTCACGAGTGTCACAGAGGTGATATTTATGCCCTTTTAGCACAGGTAATTGGAAAAAAAAGGGGTGGTGATACATTTGTACTATTATGTAAGAAGAAATGTTTTTTGTATTTTCAGACTGCATACTAGAATACCATGAGGTCTAAAATTTGAATGGGATGTTACATTTCTATAATTATTGGTCACTTTACTTGATTTCTTGTCCTGTAGTATTCTGGTCGCGGCTGGAGTCAGTAGTCTTTTTTTGTCACTTCTATGGGACTAGATCTGCCACCATTTGTGTTAGCTTTTGTGTCATCTTTTGTGTGGTAGATATTATGCATTATTATGTATTATCTTTGAGTGTCTTAGTGTTGTCCCCTTTTGTGCAGATTTTGAGTAGGCTTTCATTTTGTTGACAGTGGTATTCAGCACTGCAGCTTTGAAGAGTTTTTTACTTTCTAATTCATAGTTTTATATTTGTTGAATATAGTACACAGCTTTGTGATAGCTGCAGCTTATTATAATTAGGCACCCTGGTGGCCTAAAACATGTCAATAGGCTTTACTGAGATTTTCTGTGATGTGATCTGACATTATGATGCTTTTAATAGTTGTTTTTTTTTTTCAAATATAGTTTATTAGAGAAGCAGAAGAAGGGATATGGTAATTTGTGGGATGTGTGGAGAGAGGGGGAGAGGGGAGATCGAAAAGGGACATCGGAAGACTCTCCCTTCTCGGTGACCCCAGCCCAAACCCTGAAAAGTGGAGCAGATATAATAACAATAATAATGTACATGTAAACCTATTAGATGTACCGGCTCTAGAAAGTCATAATCTTATGTGCAATGGGGGCATCCAAGCAGGATCAGGTAGAGATATCTCTGTGAGGTGGGTCTTGAGAGATGGATAGGTTTGGTTAGTCCTGTGGTGGTTCAGCGGTTGAAAAGAGTCCCTTACCGGTAAATGATAAGTGAGGTGAATTTCAGTAGGTTTTTTCTGAAGTTGTCAGACAGCGATCAATAAAGGACGCTTTTTTTTGAGTTTGGTATTGGACCATTTTTTGTGGAGCATGGCATCCAATTTCTCTTGATATAGCAGGGTTTTGATAGCTTTTATCGTTTCAGATACGGTTGGAGGTGTGGGAGAGGTCCAATGGTTGAAAATGTTCCTGCGGGCTATGAGTAGCGTCAGGAGCGTCAGGAGGGTCCATTGAAGGTTTTCTGGAGGTATTAACCTGGAGGGAGCTGGTGATATGCTATTTGTTGGTGGGTATCCAAACAACAGAAGCATGGGGTCTTTCTCTGGAGTGAAATTAGTCACTTTTTGGACGAGCTTAAGGATTGCGGATCAGTAGGTATCGATCCGTGGACAGAGCCAGAGGCAGTGGAGTAGAGATGGTTTGTGCAGTGAGCACCATGGACATGAGGTTCCTTAATAGTTTTAATAGATAATTTTAATTTATGCTTTTTATATGTTATTGGTGTGCAGTCATCCCACTTTGTATGTCTAAAAGTACAATGTTTTTAGAATGCATAGAAAAAAAAAAAACCTTCCCTCTCTCTATAACTTTATAGGGAGAGATTTCAATGCAGCAAAGGCAGAGTGCAATATCACTGGATTCATGGCAGGATTAATAGGTTTTTTTACATTTTTAACAGGTAAAACAAAACTTTCAATGGAATATTTACTAAACAAAAAGGAAACTAATAAAATAATTTCATTCATAGGGTTTACATACACTTGAACTTCTTCTTACATTTTAGATTTAGACCTTAGATTTCTTACATCTGTAGAAACCTCGGCAAATTCACACTGTTGTATCTATTGCCTCCACAGAAGACCACTCTGTTCATACTATTGATTTTTACAATACTGTCATAATTCAAAGAATGGGCATAAAATGTTCTAGATTTGTATGAACATGGAAATTGCTGCACCATCCTGTAGGTGTCATAATAGCAAATCTATGAGCTTGTTACCACATTAACAGTAAGCAGTTTTGCACAAACAGGATTATAACTTAATTAACATTTGCCTTACAAAATCCAAAAGTCGCTTGCTTGTAAATTATCCTTACACATTTAAAACTAAATGTTTGCATAAGTTGACTTTTCTGAGCTCTGTAGGCCAGTTATACATTGATGTAGATCAAAATAACTGAGATTGCAATCTCAGCATTCATCAGGTGCAAATTTCAACAAGTTACAGTAGTTATAAACACATCATCAAGAAATTACATGTATAATAACGTCAAATAACTTATATTTTCTAGCTTTGCATGTTACACAAATGTAGATAAATTTTTTCACTTGTCTAAACATACACAATGTCAAAAAATCCACTGCATGACACCTAGAGTTATTCCATAATGTTGAATGCGAATGTATCTTTGGTTAGATATGAATTTTAACATTATGAATATGACTTGAACTCACACCTAATAATCCTTAACATCTTTGCTCTGCTGCTGTAATGATTAAAAGCTTCCTTTCGCAACTTTGAAATGAATGCGGTTTCACTGTGTGAGCAGGCAACTGTGTTAAAAATGACACCATAAAATATTCAAAGGGTAATGTCTACATTTTTTTCCATGCATGCACGACAGAGAAGATAAAAAGCAAAGTGTTACTTAGAGAGTTTCCCATAAATAAAGCTTTAATTATTTCAAAATATATTTAGAAATGTGAAGATCTATGTCTTGAAGAAAGACAGCAGAAAGCAAAATGGAATAGGCTGGTAATATATAGGCAACTACAGCATGCATGATGATGATGATGATGATTATGATTATAAGCAAACATGTAGACTAAATTATTTCTTATCTTAGAATTGAGCGTATGAGAATTTTTTCAACATGAAACAATTGCAATTAATGGAATTGTGCTTAAAGCAAAGTTTGTCCCTAAATAATAAGGTCAGCCTATTAGTGTCAGCCATAGGTGGTTTCTGCTGAACTGACTGAGATTTGAACTGTGTATGGACAGGCTGAATGTACCAAGTTGATTGATCGATTGATCAACTTGGGCACAACCAGCCTGCCGGATTTTACTTGTGATTGTGAATGTCTCGGCAGTAGGGATTCCCCTGTCAGCACTGTCTCTGTTGATGGGGGAATTGTGCAAACTTCTCACCATCTATGGCCTGCCTAAGTGTGCCCCCTGCCCATTGTAGACATGATGTGATTAGTTTCGTATGACTTGAAAATTCGTATGAATTTCCGGAAATTCATACATTCATACGAATCCAAAATACAAATTTTTATGCATAGGAATTCTGTACGAAATACAGCCAAGGATGGTGGGAGCCCCTCATAATGATAAATTCATCATAACAAAAATTCGTAATTGTTACGAAAAGTTAACAAACCTAAAAGTTAAAACCCCAGGAAGTCAGCACAGGGATGGTGGGAACCCCTCATAACCCCTTTACGAATAAGGAACCCCTTAACGAATTTCAGAATTTTGGATCCAAATTAACAGAAACGTGACTGGTGTTTTGTTCAGCAATCAGAGGAAGTCAGCACAGCACAGGGATGGTGGGAACCCCTCATAATTGGCACAGCGTGTGTACACTCAAACCCGAGAACTCAGCACAGGAATGGTGGGAACCCCTCATAATGGACACAGCAGGTGTACAGACCTGGGAACTCAGCACAGGGATGGTGGGAACTCTATGGGAATTTCTATGCTTACGAATTTTATACGAAATACGAAATTTCGTTAACGAATTTTGGAATTTCGAATCCAAATTCCGTTACAACAGAAACATGACTGGTGTTTTGTTCACCAATCAAAGGAAGTCAGCACAGCACAGGGATGTTGGGAACCCCTCATAATGATAAATTCATCATAACGAACATTCGTTATTTTTACGAAAAGTTAACGAACCTAAAGGTTAAAAACCTGAGAACTCAGCACAGGAAAGGTGGGAACCCCTCATAATGGACACAGCAGGTGTACAGACCTGGGAACTCAGCACAGGGATGGTGGGAACTCTATGGGAATTTCTATGCTTATGAATTTTATACGAAATACGAAATTTCGTTAACGAATTTTGGAATTTCGGATCCAAATTCCGTTACAACAGAAACATGACTGCTGTTTTGTTTACCAATCAGAGGAAGTCAGCACAGCACAGGGATGTTGGCAACCCCTCATAATGATAAATTCATCATAACAAACATTCCTTATTTTTACGAAAAACAAACCTAAAGGTTAAAAACCCAGGAAGTCAGCACAGCACAGGGATGGTGGGAGCCACTCATAATGAGAAATTCATCATAACGAACTTTCATTATTTTACAAAAAGTTTACGAATCTAACAAAAATTTGTAATTCGTACGAATCTGAATTGAATTACGGACACAAATTACGAAATACGAATTAATTTTCGAACAAAACGAAACAGAATGAAAGAAAACAAATTTACGAAATACGAATTAATTTTCGAACAAAACGAAACAGAATGAAAGAAAACAAATTTATTGACGGCGCACATGTCTAGCCCATTGTTGGAATGCTGCATTAACATAAAAGAAAAACTTAGTGGTGAAAGAAAAGATAATATACTCACCTTTCCCATGGTTTCTGCCTGTACCATCTAGGTGAGAGTGATGTCATCCTCCTTCAACAGAGATTCTTGAAAACACTGAGTACATTTGGAGTACCACCTGGAATCTTCACAGGATCGTTTTACCTCCAATGGTACAGAAGCCAGGGAAAGTTATGTTTACTCTAGTTATGTAAGTCTAGTTTTTTCCCCAAAAAGGTTTTTATTTTTATTTTTTTTAGGCTAATGCAGAATTTCAGCAAGGGGGAGTGGAGAAACACACTAACAAAAGTTAATCTTTTTTTAATTTTACTTTTGCAGTTCTGGTTAGTGTGGAGAAGATTAAATATTTCTGGCAGGTATTTATTTCTGTTTGTGACCCTCATTTTTTTTGTCTCTCTGGTGAGTTGACTAGAAAGGGAGGGGGGCAGTTGTCACTGGGACTGAATGACACAGGCAGAAGTTCTTCCCAAGCTACATAAAATTGTGTTTGTTTTTTGTTTGTTTCTCTGTTGGAGTGGTTTCCCGTTATGTCTTGTCCTAAAAGCAAATAGAAACCTAAAAGAGGTTGTAACCCTTTACTGATCTATCTAAATCTAAAAAGAAGGCTGGCCTTGTGCTTTAAATCCTCCCTTTTGTTAAAGTAGTTGTAAACCCTCACATATACCCAGTGAAGTGAATAGCCTCAGATGATACAAAGAGATTAAACAAATCCTCCTACATAGGTTTTACTTGTTTATCCGCAGTGCTCTCCTCTCTATACCCCTTGAAAAAGGGCAGATTGTGCTAAAAATATTTCTCCACCTGTCAGGAGCACAGAGAAGGGGTCGGAGAGACTGCAGTTACAGATGGAACAAAGCACCAGAGAGAAACAACACAGAGAGATATAAGTAAACATTACAGATATATGTGTTTTGCTGAGATTCCATGACTGAGGTTTACAACCACTTTAAGTTTATTTGTAACCCATGGTTCAAGAAGAGGCAGTTATATAACTGGGAAAAAGATTCCCCTTATTAACAACTACACCATGCTCAGTGTGACCAACTCTGTGTGTTTCTATATTTATTAAAATCAGGAGTCAGGAGCCATCAACTAATGCCAATTAGCCAGTGTCAACCTCCTTTCCATACTTTCAGAGCCCCCTTGAATTAAAAGTATTACATATGATTTCTGATTTTAACTATGGACTGGTCTAGAAGTTAGTTAGGTCGATATTAATGTGGCCCAATACCAAGTTACATGACAGGAAAACTGGTTTTACAACATGGAAAGGTTGTTCTGCAAGCAAGTTGTGTACAAGTCAATTGAAGTCAGGGACCCTAAATAATGAAAAGATTGTCTCCCAAACAAATTAAAGTGATATTAAAGGCTTGGCTTAAAAAAAATAAACAAAAAACCCCAAAATAACTCACCGCCTCTGTGCAGTAGTTTTGCTCCTCTTTTCCTCCACTTCTTGGGCCCCCCTGCTGCCACTCCTGGCCCCTCCCTCTTGCTGAGTGCCTCCAGAGCAAGCAGCTTGCTCTGGGTGCTCCCAAGCCACTTCTTTGTGTGTCCGTTCACACACAGAGAGCCGAGGCTCAGCCCCACCCCCTCTCTTTCCTCATTGGCTCATTGGCTGTAATTAATAGCAGAAGGAACCAATTGAGCCAATGGTGTCCTCTGCTGTCTCAGCCAATGAGGAGGGAGAATCCAGAGCCAAGGTTCTCATGAACATTGCTGGATCACGATGGGGCTCAGGTAAGTATTAGGGGGGCTACTTCACACAGAAGGTTTTAATCTTAGTACAAAGAATGCATTAAGGTAAAAAGCCTTCTGCTTTTAGAACCCCTTTAAACAACTTCTATGGTAAAACTGAGATTGCATTGTTTGAGCAATGAGAAAAACCAACCTATCAGTGCTCCCTACCAGTGCCCATCAGTGCTGCCTACCAGTGCCCATCAATGCCACCTATCAGTACCGCCTATCAGTGCCATCTGTCAGTGCCCATCAGTGCCGCCTATCAGTGCAGCCTCATCAGTGCCCATCAGTGCCTCCTCATCAGTGCCCATCAATGCCCATTAATGCCACCTCATCAGTGCCCATCAGTGCAGCCTCATCAGCGCTCATCAGTGCAGCCTCATCAGCGCTCATCAGTGAAGGAGAAAAATCTCCTGTTTCCAAAATTTTATAACATTTTTGTTTTTTTTGTTCAAAATTTTCGGTCTTCTTTCATTTATCTAGCAAAGAATAAAAAACCCAATGGTGAATTAATACCACTAAAAGAAAGCTCTGTTTGTGTGAACAAAATGATCAACATTTTGTTTGGATAGAGGGCAAGCAGCCCTCTTTTAGTTAGCTACAGTCAACAGTGGAAATGGTGCATGGTCGTGGACATGGTGCATTAGCTACGGTCAACTACAGTTAACTACAGTCAACAATGGATATGGTGCATGGTTGTGGACATGGTGCATCCTCTGCAGGTGGCCGTGGGGCATGCTTGTCCTTTTTTCTACTGCTGGCCATGTTATTGAGCCACAAGTTGTAGTTGGTGGAGTGGATAACAAAGCCACCCTCATGCTCCTCATCCTCTGTCACCCAGGCTCAGAGTATTTTGACTTCCAACGCAGCTGCCGAAGCATCCTTTTCCACTGGCTCCTTGTCCACAGTCACTCCTTCCGTAGCCCTATCATCATGCATGGAGGAGTCCCCAGAATTATTTGACCACAGTGTCAAGTACATGCTGCTGGAGGATGCGCAGCAATTTGAAGGCTCCGATGTTGGTTCCCAGGTTGAGGAAGGGAGTAATGTGAGCCTAGAGAGAGGGTGCCCAAGAAGGACAAGAAACTGCCAGCCATGTTCCCCCAGCTTCAGCATGCTGCCAAGTTTTCTCCAGTGATGAAGAGGGAGGGGATGATGAAGCCACTGATTGTACTTGGGTGCCTGAGAGAAGAGAAAGCACAACTCCAATGAGGCAGGATGTCCTCTGGGGGGCAGCTTAAGGGAAGCCACCCTATTGTATCACACTGCAAAGCTCCGCAGGTGCAGCAGATCACACCATTGCTGTTTGTAACCAATGTCTGAAGTGGATCAAGCGTGTCCAGAACAGCAGCCGCTTGGGCAAAACATGCTTGATCAGTCATATGACGACCTGCCATGCAGTCTTGAAAGACCCACATCAAAGAAAAAGGGAGACTTCTCCTTGCTCCTCATCTGGGGTCTCCAACCCCACTATACCTCCGGTCCTCTCAAAAACCTGCACTGAGAGGAATGAAGGTATAGCAATAGGTGTCCAAAGTACTTGCAGCCAATCTGTTAGCAGTACACCACCATCTGATTTTATCAGCCCAATTTCCCTACCCCAGTTGCTGAACCGTAAAAAGAAATTTGGTCCCAGCCATCCAAATGCTCAGTGTTTAAATGCCAGCTTGGCCAAATTGCTAGCACTGCAACTGCTTCCTTTTCTGGTAGACTCTGCCCCCTTTTGGGAATTTGTGGAATGTGGTGTACCTCAGTGGCAGGTTTCAAAACTCCATTTCTTTTCATGGAAGGCCATGCTGGTTCTCTACCGGCATGTGGAAGGCAATGTTTTGGCCTTGTTGGACAGGGCGGTCAGCAGTAATGTTCATTTTACCACTGACTTATGGTCCAGCAGGCATGGGCAGGGATGGTACCTTTCCTTCACAGCAAACTGGGTAACTCTGCTGGCAGCTGGGAAGGATGCAGGACAGGGTTCATTGTTGTTGGAACTTGTTCCACCTCCATGCCGCCACAATGCTAGTGGTGATTCTGCCACAGCTCTTTCCTCCACCCCCTCCTCTTCTTCTTCCTCTATGGCCTCTTCTGCAGATTTGTCCTCTGAACCAGCGGTGCTCCGTAAGCGTTCAAGGGGCTACGCAAGCAGTCAAAAGACTAAAAGATACCATGAGGTGCTTGAGTTAGGCCCTAGGGGACAGGAGCCACACTGGGGCAGAGATTCTGTCAGCTCTGTAGGGGCAGGCTCAGAGGTGGTTAACGTCATGCCAGCTTCAGACAGGAATGGCTGTATGCGGCAATGGCACCAACCTTCTCTCTGTCCTCCGACAGGGACACTTGACCCATGTTCCAATGTTTGGAACATGGCCTGAATTTGTTGGAGCAGCAGTTCTTGAGCAGATACCCAGGCTTACAGGATCTCTCTGCCTGTCAAACAATGCCTGTGCTCGACTGGCTGATATTCAAAGGTAATGCAACAAGCCCACCAAACACCCCACCAGGTGGAACTCAATGTTGGCAATGCTGCAGCAGCTGCACACACAGCAGAGGGCCATCAATGAGTACCTGTGTGAGTATGGCACCAGGACAGGGTCAGGGGAGCTTGGCTTTTTTTCGCCACACCAGTGGCTACTGATCAAGGATGCATGCACTGTCCTGTCACCATTTGAGAAGGGAAGGCCACAAGGATGGTGAGCAGCAACAATGCATGCATCAGTGACACTGTCCCTCTAGTCTTCCTGCTGGAGCACACGCTTCATGGAATCATGGGCAGGGCACTTGAGGCAGAACAGCGGGAGGAAGAGGAGGACTTCCTTTCCTCTCAAGGCTCCCTTTATCCAGATAGCATTCCTGCGGGCCCGCCAAACACACAGGAAGACGAGGAGGAGGATTGTGTCAGCATGGATGTAGAGGATAACACTCAGCAGCCGTCTTCAAGTAATGGTTTTCAGCCCCCAGAAACCCAAGGAGTTGTATGCGGCTGGGAGGAGGTAGTTACGGATCATGTGCTCCTTAGTGACCCAGAGGACTCAGAATCGAATGCCTCTGCAAACTTACTCTGCATGGCTTCCCTGATTCTGCAAAGCCTGCAAAAGGACCCTAGGATTTGTGGTATCAAGTAGAGGGATCATTACTGACTGGCAACCCTTCTTGATCCACGTTACAAGGGTAAGGTTGCAGAACTCATCGGGAGCAGAGGATGAAACATCTTCAGGAGGCATTGAAGAAAGGTTTGTGCAATGCATTTCCAGACCCTGGGAGGTTACAGCTTCCTGGTGCTGGACAGCGTGTTGCTGAGGTTTCGTTCAGTCAGTGGAAGAGCGGTGGAGAAGGTGGCTGATGCCTTTAAACAAATTTTCAGTCCTCAGTGCCAGGGTCTGATCGGTTCAAGCAACCATCGCCAGTGTCTGCATTACATGGTGCAGGAATATCTAGGGGCAAGAACAGACTTGGAGACCTTTCCAAAAGAGCATCCACTGGATTACTGGGTCTTGAGGATGGACCACTGGCCAGAACTTGCTCAATATGCAATTGATCTACTGGTCTGTCCTGCATACAGCGTGCTTTCTGAATGCACATTCAGTGCTGCTGGAGGGTTTGTAATGGATCAAAGAGTGCGCCTGTCCAGAGACTCTGTTGATAAGCTCACATTCATAAAAATGAATCAGCTATCAAGCACCTGATGCTAATGTAACTGATTGAATTTTCTATGGATGTCCTATCCTATACCTCCTCAATCTTGATGATGCTAGCTTCCAACAATATTTTTGGTTTAGGGCACCACCACCACCCAAGGCCCAATTTTTCTGCCCCTGTTTAACAGGGGCATGTAATTACAATTTTTTATCTAATATTTCACAGCAGGGCCCATTTCTGCACCCAACAAGAGTGTCTGTGAGGGGTTACAGTGTTGTGGCTCCACCACCACCTAAGGCCCAATTTTCTGCAGAGTATATGGGGCAGGCCATATAGTATATATACTGCTGTTCAGAGTATATAGTGCCTTGGGGGTTCCCCTTAATATCCATACCAGACCTGAAGGGCCTGGTATGGATTTTGGGGGGGCATCCACGCCATTTTTTAAAATATTTTTGGTATTTTTAACTATATTGCCGGGAACAGTACAGTACATTACTGCCGGGAGCAGTTTTAAATTACATTTTTTTTCCTTTAGAAATGTAATTTTGCTGTAGCACTGTTATAAACATGGGAAAGATGCGCTACTTTACAGGAATACTAAGGACACCCCCCAGGCACGATATTTATTTAAAAAATGTTTTATTTGGTTTATAAGAGTAAAGGATAACAGATAATGCATTTAGCAAACAGAGTTACATAGAATAACTTATAAGTATAGAGGTGTTGGAACAGACATAACAGAGAAAGTTAACACTGTTTCACATATATGTGAACTATGAACTATGTATATGGATATATACCATAAACTTTAAGGACTTTGTATCATTCTGTGAATGTCATTTAGGAAAACTACCTCATTTACCTGCTTATGATCAATAAAGTGTGTGTAGTAGACTAAGGAATAAAGAAAAACTGGGAATGGGGAGGGGGATATAGGGACACCCAAATACCTCAGTTTAGCACCTAAGACTTATGTGCTCTCTAGCATTAAGATTGTGTGGGGTATGATTCATGATTCTTTGTAAAGTTCTCTCCAGGAAGACAATTGCTTGTAGAATTTAGCCAGGCAGCCATGTTTGTACACCATAATTTGTTCTAGGGTGTTTCGGTGTTTCACTTCGGAAGTAAGATTAATTACTTCACCAACATTCGGGGCTATGTTAGATTTCCACTTCCTCTTGAGTATCAACCGTGCAGCAAAGAGTGTGTGCATGACCACATGTTTAAGGTTGAATGGGATATTTTCTATTCCAATACTTTGAATTGCCAACCTGAAGTTGGGTCTGATTATGAACCCAGTCAGTTTTGTTATGAGTTTAAACACTGAGTTCCAGTAGCTGCGTAGGTTAGGGCAGAACCACAATATATGAGATAATGTACCCATTAGGCCACAACTACGCCAGCATTGGTTAGATTGCTCAGCCATCAAGTATGGCATGTAGTACCATCTAAGGTGGAGTTTCTATGCCATTTCCCAGTATGTTGCACATTTAGAAGCAGACAGGTTGTTTACTATTGCCTTTTTCCACTGGTGTTCTGTGATGGTAACATTAAGCTCCATTGACCATTTGAGCAGTTTAATTTAATTTAATTCAATTTAAAAGTGAGTTTGTCATGCATGCAGTTGTAGAAAAGGGAGATGCCCTTCCTTTTGTGGTTTGAAAATGTCCAAAAATGCCAGGCTTCCTGTGAAATCTTTATTTACGAAGCCAGGTTTGGTGGTAAAGTGGATTTTAGTAGGGCGTACGTCAGGAATTACCCTTTTAGAAGGGTAAATCTGGAAGTTAATTCCTCATAGGAAATGAGTTTACCTTCCCTAAGAATGGTTGAAATTTCCTTGATCCCTCTCGCTTCCCATCTGGGAGTTGCTATACTGAGATTAATGAATCTGAGCGTTCCCACGTTAATTGGGACCCTCGTCTGTTTGGCTGATTGGTTACCATATTGTATAAAAGCATTTCCATGCTAGTATGGAGGCTGATAGTGTGGGGTGATCCATAACTTTGTTAATATTAGGGGATATGGTATTTGCTAGTAGAAGTGACTGTAGGTTGCCTAATGGTACAGCTGCTTGTTCTAAAGTTCACCATGGTTTGAGATATGGTTGTATAAACCAGAACCTGAGCTGGTCTAACAGTGTAGCCATGTAGTAATCATGTGGATTTGGTACTCCCATGCCACCTGCCCTTCTGTGTTTTCGTAAAGTATTGTGGTTGCATCTGAATTTACCTCTGTTCTAAAGAAATGTAGATATTGTTTTCTGTATGTTTTTAAAGAAAGCGAGTGGGATTTGGATTAGCAGTGTCCTAAAGATATATCGAATCTTGGGGAGAATAGACATTTTAAATGCCAATCTTTTCGCCCAGGATAAATAGAGTTTACCCATTTTAGCAGTGTCTCTTTGAGTCTCTGCCAGCAATGGGGCAAAGTTCTCCTTGTATAAGTTAGAAAGAGGGGAGGTCAATGTGATTCCCAGGTAAGGCAATGAGTTGGAAGTCCAAGGGTATGAAAAATGGGATTTTAAAGTTCTTTTCAAGGTTTAGTTGATATTTATAAATAAGATGTTGGATTTAGTTTTGTTTACTTTATATAGAGAGACTAGGTTAAATTTGTTTAGGATCCGGTGTACAGCTGGTAATGATCTTGCTGGGTCATCTAATGTCAGTATAATGTCATCTGCAAAGATTGTCATAGGATGGGGCTCCACGCCTGCTGAAATTCCTTTGATGGCATTGTGGGATCTAATTTTCTCCGCTAGGGGCTTCATTACCAAAGCAAAAATGAGCAGAGACAGGGGGCAACTCTGTCTCGTGCCATTTGAGATTGTGAAGTTTTTTGAAAACAAACCTTTTGAATACACATATGCAGATGAAACAGTGCATAAGACAGTAATGGCTGAAAAGATATCACCCTGTATGCCAAACTTATCTAAAACACCGGATAGGTACCCCCAGTGAACCCTATGGAAGGCCTTCTCAGCGTCCAACGTTAACAGCAGGGAAGGCATTCGAGATGATTCGGCTTGGTGTATGAGATTTATGACCCATCTTGTAGCATCTGGAGCCTGGCAGCCTGGCATAAATCCCACCCGGTCTGGTTTTACAAGAGTAGGTAGGAAGGACTGGAGCCTAGTGGAGATGAGTTTTGCATATATTTTTAAGTCTACATTGAGGAGAGATATAGGCCTAAAGTTTTGTACATATGTAGAGTCCTTCCCTGGTTTGTTTAGTAATAATATTTGCGGTCAACATTTCTGCGGGAAGGAAGCCCTAGACACAGCAGCGTTGAACACTCCCTCCATGTATTTAGAGTGTGGTGAAATAGTTGATAGTATTCGGAGGAAAATCCGTCAGGACTGGGTGTTTTATTGTGTGGGAGTGTTTGAATAGCTTTAAGAATCTCTTTTTGTGTGAAAGGCTGGTTAAAGATTGACCTGTCTTCTAAGGATAAGGAGGGCAGGGAAATTGATTTTAAAAATACAGCTATTAGTTCTGGAGTGGGTTGTGGGGTGCATACCTGTTTTTGTAAATTGTATAGGTGGCTATAATAAATGCTGAAGGCATCTACTATATCTTGCGGGTTCAACAATTTCTCCCCTGTTTGAGGGTGATAAAGATAAGGTAATTTTTGTATAGATGTTTTATCTTTAAGTTGGTGGACAAGCAGTTTACCAGCTTTATTGCCGTGGAGGTAAAAGTTTGCTTTCAATGATTTTAGCTGTTTGTGATTTTGACTTGTTAGGATTGTTAGGAAGGTCAAGTCTCGCCTGTGAGTTGCGCTAAAATGTGAGGCATGGGGTTTCGTTTGTGGGATTGTTCTAAATGTTTTATAGAGGTTAGTGTGTCATTCAGCCGCTGTGTCCCAAGCTTCCTAGCAATAGAACTTTGTTTCATCATAACACCACATATGAAGGCCTTATGAGAAATGAGGAAGTGAACTTGCATATAAGCCTTTAAAATTAGCACTTTTGATTTTTCACGTTCGCGTCCCATATACTTTAACGGTGTTTGTGTGCTCGCACAAATTTTTTGCCTGTTCGCATGTTCTGCTGTGAACTGAACTGGGGGGTGTTAGGCTCATCCCTAGTCAGTAGCCATTTTGAGGCAATCCCTCCACAGCATTCCACTTCAGAGGTATAGTGTATTATTCTCTTGGTGATTTTTGTTTGCTTAAGTAATAGGCCGCTGTGTCCCAAGCTTCCTAGCAATAGAACTTTGTTTCATCATAACACCACATATGAAGGCCTTATGCGAAATGAGGAAGTGAACTTGCATATAAGCCTTTAAAATTAGCACTTTGATTTTTCATGTTCGCGTCCCATATACTTTAATGGTGTTTGCATGCTCGCACAAATTTTTTGCCTGTTTGCATGTTCTACTGTGAACTGAACTGGGGGGTGTTCGGCTCATCCCTAGTCAGCAGCCATTTTGAGGCAATCCCTCCACAGCATTCCACTTCAGAGGTATAGTGTATTATTCTCTTGGTGATTTTTGTTTATTTAAGTAATAGGCCAATTTCAATAGTCTTTGCTTTAATTTAGTACTCCTCTCACAATAACATAACCACTAGAATTACTTGATTTGATTTAATATAGAAATCTGTAGTAACGGGGTAAATTTTAGGAATTCGCTGTAAATTAAATCTTAGTGTCTGTGTAATATCCCAATATCACTGTTATTTATGGTGTTTATAAAGTGACATCTGTAAAAATACATTTTAATTATTTTTATAATTCGCAATCCATACGTTCATCCAATTTTATTGCATTTCAAAGAATATCTGCATTGAGCAACGAATCTCAGGAAGAATTATTTAGTCAGCTTAACTATTATTATTTTGTATTGGAGGCCCTGTTATATTGATTAATTGAATGATCGATAAGCTGACTCAATTGATCGCTCAAACATCCCGGACAATACCCAAGTATTTACTTCAGGCCAGGCATTTTCCAGTGTTGTTCAAGGAATGATCAAAGGTCCACATAAATGCAGTTAACTGATAAACCTTTGTTCATATCTTTGGTTTCCTCTGAACTATGCCAAAACATGCCATGCATGCCAATGTACTCTAGACTAGACAAACCCACTAGTAGAGATGGGCCGACAAACACCCACCTGTTCGATTCTCAGCAAAACTCCCGAACAGGGGAAAAGTTCTAACCCGAACGACAAACCCCATTGAAGTCTATGGGAGCCAAACAGTAAGAATTAAAAATTCCAATTTTGAAGGCTTATATGCAATAATTGACCATAAAATGGGTATGGGGGTTTGGGTACTGTCCTGGGGGACTAGTATCAATGCAAATTAAAAAATTAAAAAAGATTTTATTTTTTCAGGAGCAATGATTTTGATTATGCTTAAAGAGGAAGTAAAACCCTGGTTTTACTTCCTCTTTTTTTCCCATGCAAAGTAAAAGCATAATGGGTCAGTATGCATTGCATACTAGCCCATTATGTGCCAATTACCTGCAAACAAAGCCCATAATGTCCTCACCTATATTCCTTCCAGGGCTGTGGACTCTGTGACTGGCCGGAGTTGCCTGACGTCACTCCCATGCAAGCGTGTGGGAGCCGCCAGTAAGGGCACAAGCCCCTTAGAAATAGCACGATCATGCCTTTTCTTCAGTGCACATGTGCTGATGACATTGGCACAAGCGTATATGGTAACTATCTCCTAAACCATGCAGGTTTAGGAGATATTTTCAGTACCTACTGGTAAGCCTTATTATAGGCTTACCTGTAGGTAAAAGTGGTGTAACTAGGTTTACAGCCACTTTAAAGTGCAACAATAAAAATGAAAAATTCCTTTAAATATAGTGCCTGGGGGGTGGGGATTAGTTTTCCTGTAAAGTGGTGCATCTGTAGCATGCATAGAACATGCTGTAGCAAAAATTACATTCCTAAAGAAAAATAATAAACAATACATTGTTAATCACGCCACCCAACGCACCCAAAAAAGAACAAAAAAAACACTCCGCATTCATTGACGGCTGACTGTGCAGCACGCAGTGCATTGCAGGGGGTTCAGTGGGGAGAACACCCACCAAATACTTTGCAAATTTGGGTGTTCCCCCGGATGGGGCCAATAGCCAATGTTCAGCCTTAACTCATGCTTGGGCTGTACCGTTCACCCAATATTGCCCACCAGTTACTAAGAGGGAAGGTTAAACAGGGAAATCCTTTAGCAAGACTAACAGCATCTCCATAAGGACCCTCTTTCAGATTGTCAAAAATTTCTTTGAACAGAAAAATACAACATATTTATGCTGAACAACCTTTCTAGCACCCAGTCCATTAAATATGTTGATCGCACAGAATCAAGCAGATAGCCAAATATGCCTGGGTACAGTATGTCTGGCTTTTTGTAGCCACTAGCTATGGCTTCCGGTGAGTGTCTGTTTTACTGTTTTGGAAATTTGTTGACCTGAGAATATTCCACAAAATTTGTCTACCTGTTTTACCTTCACATAAAAAAAGGGGATGTGGGACTTTAAATGAGGCAATTGATTTGTGGAGGTAGATTATATAATAATAATTTTTTATTTGTAACAATAGTAAAAAAGTATTTTCATATGTATACATGCACAATGGCAAAAACATAAACATATACATTAGCTTGGCAGCACATAAACGATAGTAAATGTTGATAAATATAATACAAGGTGTTTCATATTAGCAGGCATAAGTACATCATATGCAAAAGAGCTGCTACAAGATAAGTACACATAGATATTTGCATAGTACTCAATGAATCTTAGATGTATAAAAAGTATATATGCTCCAGTGAATAGGCAATGAGCCAGACTTGTCTGAACACCCCATGGAAACTCGACGCGTTTCATGGCTATATGCCATTCATCAGGAGTTGGGTACAGAAGTAAACTGTAAGTCCCACATCCCCCTTTTTTATGTACTTGAACCTGGGATGGAGGCACACACATTGTGCCTCATTTAAAGTCCCAAATTCCCCCCTCTTGGCTACCTGTTTTACCTTGTTCATTCTGAGCGTGTCAAAGTATTCACAGGAATTGAAATTCCAGTTCTCAAGTGTCTTTTTATAGTGTATCTTCACTCTTTTTTTATCTATAGCCTTCCCCCTCCTATATTACCTTATTTATTCCACATCTTGTATGTATACACACAGACCAAGCTGTCCAGCAAAAGTGACACTTACAAAAGACAAATTTCAATACTGACAAGCTGATGTGCAGTCAGCTTTTATTTTTATTTTTAAACCTATTATTCAAAAGAAAAAAACTGTTTCTGTAACTGCTTAAGAAGTGTAAGCTGGAATTAAGCTTTGGTTTGTATTTTGTTTATTTAAAGCCTATTTAAAAGCACCTGTTCAATCCAAGAATAGTGGCCACACACTTGCCTGACCCTGACTTCCTTTGAGAACAAATAGTGTTATCATGTTGTGTTACAGGGGGGGGGGATCTACTGGCATGATTAATAGTTAAGCTATGCTACTGAGGGATGGAGAAAAATAAAAAAAAAACAATAGACTGTAATATATATATATATATATATATATATATATATATATATATATATATATATATATATACAGTATCTCACAAAAGTGAGTACACCCCTCACATTTTTTGTAAATATTTTACTATACCTTTTCATGTGACAACACTGCAGAAATTGCACTTTTCTACAGTGTAAAGTAGTGAGTGTACAGCTTGTATAACAGTGTAAATTTGCTGTGCCCTCAAAATAGCTCAACGCACAGCCATTAATGTCTAAACCGCTGGCAACAAAAGTGAGTACACCCCTAAGTGAAAATGTCCAAAGGGGCCCAATTTTTCATTTTCCATCCCCAGTGTCATGTGACTCGTTAGTGTTACAAGGTCTCAGGTGTGTTAAATTTGGTGTTATCACTCTCACTCTCTCATACTGGTTACTGGAAGTTCAACATGGCATCTCATAGCAAAGAACTCTCTGAGGATCTGAAAAAAAGAACTGTTGCTCTACATAAAGATGGCCTAGGCTATAGGCTGAAACTGAGCTGCAGCACACTGGCCAAGACCATACAGCGGTTTAACAGGACAGGTTCCACTAGGCATGTGCAAAATGAAAAAAATTGTTTCGTTTCGTTACGTTTTAATTCATTTTTTAATTAATTTCGTTTAGTTAGATTAGTTAAATTCATTAAATTCGTTTTTCAAATCAGTTTAGTTTTCGACCGAATTCGAAAATCGATTGAATTTGAAAATATTTCAACCGAATTCGAAAATATTTCAACCGGATTCGATATTCGAGTAGCCATTTGGCTGTTGTCCGTTTATAAAATCTCATTAAAGTTTTATGATACTGCACTTAGATTGGCGCTTCTTGCTGTTTTTTACATTGTTTTTTCAGAGTTGTCTGCTTCCACTCTCAAGTGAGCTGCCGCTGGTGCCTAGTATCAGATCCTTATTTTCAGTGACTATATATATATATATATATATATATATATATATATATATTTTTTATATATATACATTTTTATTGACTATCACACCCTGGATGTTTTAGCAAAGTCCTTATATTATTATTTTTACCATTTTTTCCTGTACTTTCAGGTCACATTTACTCTGGACTCTTTATATGCATGTATATTACTTCATTCTAGCTTGTTTGTATGTTCTTGCGCCATTTATCCTTTTTGTATGCATTCGAAATTATTTCAACTGTATTAGAAATTATTTCAATCGTATTCGATAATATTTCCTTGTCAAAAGAAGTTTATTGAGTATACAATATTATAAAGATACATAAAGTAAGTTTACAAGGATCTATAAAGTAAGCTCATTGTTTTACAGTAGGGTTTATATAGGTAAATATCATGAAATTTCAAATATTAAACATTGGGTTCACGTAAACCTAAATTAAAGATATATATCATTTCCTTAGTTACTTTTGTAGGTATTGAAATGATTTATACCTACTATACATATTGTTTACAAGTAGAGTGTATATAGGTCAAATAAATTCTGATAATGAGCTTTAATCGTAAGGTGGAGAAAAGGAAAGAGAAAGAAGAAAAAGGGTTGAAAGGTAGAGGTATGGTCCACAAGGTTGTCCCGCTCGTCAGTTTATTATTCTTTTTAGTTCTCTTTGAAGCCTTAGAATGGGTGTCTCTGTAAGTCATTTAATCTGTTACCATGGCAACAGGACAGAGTCATTGAAGTTTGACAGGAACTGTTGTTTTATCCAAGGATGCCAAAGTTTTTCAAATTTTGGAATTTGATTTTGATCGATGGCTACCATCTTAGCATGGGACATTGTATTATTCATTCTGTGAATTGTTTCTGCTAGTACCAATGTAGGAGATTTCCATGCCTTGGCCACTGTTTGTTTTGCAGCCGTTATTAGTTGGATCATAAGTTTGAATTGAGAGAGTGTTAACCATTCCGGTTTTAGATTAAGTAAAGTTAAATATGGATCTGGTTGTATTATTTTTTTAAATATTTTAGATGCAATCACGAAGACTTCCTTCCAGAAGGTTTGGATTACTGGGCACGTCCACCATATGTGTAAATATGTGCCTATTTCTGGGCATCCTCGAAAACAAAGAGCTGAGGTATTAGGTGAATATTTTGCCACTCTAGCGGGTACAAGGTACCAGTGAGTTAGGACTTTATAATTTGTCTCCAGTGCTAAGATGTTGGGTGAAGATGACTTAGATGTGAGCCATATGTTAGACCAGTCCGTGTCTTCTAAAGTTCGTCCCAGGTCCTCCTCCCACCTCTGAACGTAAGAGGGTCTATTAAGATTTGCTACTCCATATAATTGATTATAAATTGATGAAATTGTACCTTTAGCAAATGGATCTTTTGTACAGATTGATTCAAAAATGGATAATTGGGATAATGGTGTATCCCCCTTTAGGAATGGTGTATAGAAATTTTTGATTTGGAGATATCTAAATATCTCAGAGTTTGGTAGATCATATTTTTCTCTAAGCGATGGGAATGAAAGGAATGATTTAGATGCTATGAAGTCATTTAGTGTCTGAATGCCTGATGTTGTCCAAGCTTTAAAAGAATTTGGGTAGATCCATTCCGGATAAAAGGCCGGATTTCTGATAAAAGAATGGAAAGGATTGTGTGGAGATTGTAACTGATATTTGGTTTTTAGTTTATCCCAGAGAGATAAGAAGTGTTTAGTTATGGGATTGTGAATTTTAAAGCGGTCTTTAGGATCAAGCCATAATAAATTTGATATTAATAGAGGGTCATTTTCTGAAGCCTCTATAAATACCCATAATGGGATTTCCTGTTTTGCATGGTATTTGGACAGACTGGCCAAATGTGCTGCTCTGTAGTAGTTAGTAAAATTAGGGTATCCCAGGCCTCCTTTATTTTTGGGAAGATGTAGTGTGTGTATAGGTATACGTGGTTTAGAAGAGCCCCATATAAACGAAGTTGCTCTTTTTTGTACTATTCTCAAAAAATAGGAAGGAATTGGAATAGGGAGGACTCTGAATAGATAAAGCAATTTTCTGTAGAATAGTCATTTTGATTGCATTAATCTTCCCTATCCAGGATAAAGGAAGTTGCGACCATTGTTTTATTAGATTTGTGATCTGTCTTAATACAGGAGGATAATTGGTTGAGAATAAGTCAGAATGAGATGCTGTTAAATGAATTCCAAGATATGGGATTGATTTTTCTGCCCATGTGAATGGGAGTGCAGCCCTAGCCGGGATCAATTCCATGTTTGTGAGTGAAATATTAAGCACTAGGCATTTCTTAGGATTAATCATAAGGCCGGATAGGGCTGCAAATCCATCAAGAGCTGGTATTAAGTTAGGACCAGAGACCTGTGGTGATGATAGAAAAAGTAATATATTGTCTGCAAATATACATAATTTGTGTGTAATACCTCCTACTTCAATGCCAGTTATAGTTTGGTTTGTTCTGATGTATTGGGCCATGGGTTCGAGTATAAGGGCAAATAATAAGGGAGATAATGGGCAACCCTGTCGGGTACCTCTTTCGATATTAAAGGCATCAGATTTGTATCCAGCATATTTTATATAGGCTTTGGGTTTATTATATAATGCTTTGATCCATGTTAAAAAGTGGGGTCCAAAACCCCATTTTTGTAATGAATATTGCATATATTGCCAGGATACTGTGTCAAATGCCCTCTTAATATCGAGAGATAGAAAACATAAAGGGATTTTCCGTTTTTTAGCAATATGTGCCAATAACACTGCCCTGCGTATATTATCGCCTGCCTGTCTATTTGGCATGAAGCCTACTTGATCTCTATGTATTAATTTTCCTATAATGCTATTGAGGCGTTTTGCTATTATTTTTGCTAATAATTTAATATCGAGGTTTAACAGAGAGATAGGCCAATAATTCACACAGGAAGTATCATCAGAAAGGGGTTTTGGGATCATACAAACAATTGCCATTAGTGTTTCTTGCTGAAAAGAATGTCCATCTAGAAGTTTGTTAAAAGTTTCAGTGAGAATGGGAGAGAGTATTTCTGAGAATGTTTTATAGTATAAAGCCGAGTAGCCGTCTGGGCCTGGTCTTTTGTTAAGTTTTAGGTCTTTTATGGCGTTAGCAACTTCATCTATAGTTATAGGCTCATCCAAACTGCTTTTTTGATTCTGAGATAACTCAGGTAAGGTTATTTTTGAGAAGAAGGATTCAGCCTCTGTAGGATTAAATTCATTGTTTGTCTTGTATAAAGTTGCGAGATGTGAGTGAAATTTATGGACTATTTTAACTGGATTACAAGTGTAAACATTTTTTGATAATTTCAAACGTATTGGTTTGAAAGATTTGTTAGTTGAATTTAATGCCCGAGCCAAATATGTACCTGGTTTGTTTGTATTCATGTAGAAATTGTGTTTGGAGCGTTTGAGGGATTTATCAACTGACTCAGTGAGAAATAGATCGTATTCCAATCTAGATTTTTCCAGATGAGATTTTGTACTCTGAGATGGATTATCTTCAAATGATATGTAGGCTGCATTAAAATTGAGTTCAGTTTTTTTGCTAGATTTTTGCGTTCCCGTTTAAATAGTGCCATTTGTCTTTGTATTGTACCACGCAAGACAGGCTTATGAGCTTCCCACAGTGTTATTGGGGAGATGTCTGTTGTATTATTAATTGATATGTATTCCTTTAAAGCTTGTTCAATGGCCATCTGATGTAGTGGGTGTTTGAGCATTATGTCCGGTAAGTACCACGTTGGGTCATGCGCTTTTGGTATGGCTGAGGCTATAGTAGTGTATACTGCATTATGGTCAGACCACGGAATCGGAATTATATCTGATGCAATAATTTCTGGTATCATTCCCATTGTTAGAAAAATATGATCTATTCTGGTGAAGGTTTGATGAGAGTGCGAGAAATAAGTGAATTTCTTTTTCATTGGGTTACTTTCTTTCCACGAATCTACCAGATTGTATTTGGAAAGAAGTTGAGAAAAAGGTAATCTAGAGGTTATTTTGGATGGTGTAAAAGGTGATTTATCTAGAAATGGGAGGAGGACCTGGTTCGAATCCCCACACATTATCACTGTTCCTATTTTGTGTGTATTAATCACTTGTAATATATGTGAGAGGAATGGTGTAGGTTGTTTGTTAGGAGCGTAGTAGGAAATCACCGTGATTGCTGTATCCATTATATAACCCATGAGTATCAGGTATCTACCTTCTGGGTCTTTAATTTCTGATGATAAGGTGAATGGTGTGGATCGGTGAAATGCAATTAGAGTTCCCCTTTGCTTGGTACAGGCAGAAGCCGTGTAAATCTGTTGATAAAAAGGAGAAATATATTTTAGAGTAGAATCTTTGGTGAAGTGTGTTTCTTGGAGGCATACTATGTGAGCCTTCTTGTTATGAAAAGTACGGAAGGCTTTGGACCTTTTTTGAGGGACATTTATTCCCTGAACATTCAGGGAAAGTATATTCAGTGGTGCCATGGCAACAGATCAAATAGTTTTGACTTACTTTTTGTTATGCAGAGCTGACTGCGCAGATCAACCTGTGTGGACTGAAGAGATGAATAGATAGAAAAGAAACCAGTGAATTCTGGAGTAAAGAGTAAACAAAAAACATATGAGATTAGATGATACATTGTATAAATTATTTTTTGCAAGTAATCACAATTTACCCGTGAAAGAGAGTAAATATCTCTCTCAGGGGAATAAGTGCCTTCGTCACACTCCCACATAATATGGTTGGGAGAATGAGGAGGGCTAATGGGGGTACACAGATCTTCCGCTTACAGGAGAGAAGTGCTATGTCAAAAGACATCAAAATGATGTTTCATTAATTGGAGTGCAGAATATAGTTTTTGTTAAAATTATTTATTCCAGGGTGGTTGTATATGGTTAGTCTTGCCCTAGGCTAAATAATTCAGTTAGAAAGGTACTGTTAATAACTTTGGTATTGATGAAGATAGTTTGAATTATTTTGGGATTTTAACCCTTTTAGAGTAAACAATTACATATTTTATTCATATGTAACTGTTTAGATATGTTAACTCATAAAATTGAGGTTGTATTGCTTCAGATTAGAATAAACAAAAACATAATTCTAGGAACTAGTTAGGTAATAATATATTTGTTTTAAGAAAAGAAAGAAAAAGCTTCCATTACTTCTGGATTATTGAACATATTTGTCCTAAAAAGTAATAAATCTATTGTTATTACCTGATAATATATAACTGAACAAGAATTTCCTTATTTCACTTATATATTCTAAGGCTTTATGAATCAGAAGTAATAAGAAATATAACTGGAATGTAACATGATCCCACACAGTGTGTTACTATCAGAATGCAGTTACATTCAGTTATAAATACAGCTTTTTTATAGAGAACCATCTCTTAGTATAATAAATGAAGAGATATCAGGAATTAGGATGTCAGTCCATTGAATCTTCTTGGTCCATGGATGATGTGGCATAACGGCCTCTTTTGTGAGAATGATGATTCCCATTTTGTTCTGAAATTTTCTGAGTGCTGCCTGAAGGTGAAGATGATGCCATTCTTCTGCGTGTGGGAGAGTTGCTGCTTGTGGGTTCTGTCAGATTTAATTTTAATTTTAAAAGGGTTTGTTGTAGTTCATCTGCTGATCTGCTTCTGTAAATTGTACCTTGGTAGTTAAATCTGACTGAAAAGGGGAAGCCCCATTGATACATAATGTTGTGGCGTTGCAGTTCCATTAGTTGGGGTTTCATGGATCGTCTTTTAGTAATAGTAAGTTGAGATAGGTCAGCAAAAATTTGATAATTGTGTCCTTGAAAATTAAGTTCCTTTTTTTCTCTTGCAGCATTTAGTATTTGTTCTTTCGTTCTGTAATAATGAAATTTTGTGATTATATCACGTGGGGGTCCATCTTTCTTTTTGGCTGTGAGGGCTCTGTGTACTCTGTCCAGTTCTAAACGTTCAATAGGGATATCTGGCTTTAGTTCTTGTAATAGAGCAGTAATAGTAGATTGCAGGTCTGTCACAGTTTCAGGTATTCCCCTTATGCGCAAGTTTGAACGTCTGACTCTATTTTCGTAATCTTCGAGCTTAGTTTGAAGTATTAAATTCTCTTCTTTTAATTGTTCCAATTCTGTTATATTTACTTGGGTTGTAATTTCAATTTCATCCATTTTTATTTCTAAGGCTGCGGTGCGGTTTCCCAGCTCTCTTATTTCTTTGGTTAGGCTTTTTGTTATTTGGTCTGAGGTTTGTTTTAAAGCCTTATGAAGCATCTTTTCAAATTGTAATAATATTACTGGGGATGCTGAGGAGGCTTGTGGAGAAGTTTGTGAGAGGATTTGTTCTGTATCTGACTCAAATGGAGAGTCTTGCTGTGACATTTTTTGTCTGTGAGAGCGCCCTGATGCTGTATCTTGTGAGGTGACTGGAGCTGCTTTAGTTGCAGTGAGTGCCTGTGAGCTCTTTGTGAGGTGATTTTTATTTCTGCCACGGTTTCCTCCCAGTACCATATTTCCTGCCCAAACTTTCACAGTTTGTTCCCTGGGGCAAAAAGGTTCAAATGGATACCTTTTGAGCCTGCAGGCTCCGCTTTGTCCTTCTCTTCTCTCCTCAGCGGTGCGGAGCTCTAACAATGCATGTCTGCTCCGCTAGGCTCCGCCCATCTCCCCTCGTATTCGATAATATTTCAATCGCATTTGAAAATATTTCTACCGAATTTGATAATATTTCAACCGCATTCGAAATTGCTTCAACTGTATTCAAAATTATTTCAATCGGATTCGATATTTCAACCGCATTCGAAAATATTTCAACCAAATTCGATAATATTGCAACCGGATTCGATAATATTTCAACAGGATTCGATAATAATTCAACCAAATTCAGCTATTTAAATGTGTCTGCCTAATTTTACACATATAAGAATTGAATTGGACAGTCTGACAATTCAAAAATGATTTTAAATAAAAAATTTACTTAATTTATCTTTATTTCAGAAGCACTTTTTTTGGCAGCACTGTACCAGGATGCACCGGTGGCCATTTTGTGTGAGAGAGAGGGGAAATATAGCTAGCTGCTAGTCACTTGTACTGTCTGCTAACTGTTTTGTTTTGTATTTGCAGTGAGTGAGCTTTATCTGTGTGATTGTGTGTGTTTGGTGTGCAGGATGTCTGATGTGGAGAGGGCAGGTGTGTGTGAGGGTGATAATGTGGATGATGCAGATGGAAATGCAGCTGATGTTGGTGTGTCTTTACATCTGCAGGAGCTTGTGTGGGATTTTGGGAGAGTGAATGTGTGTGGTGGTGGTGGTGAGTCTGAACATTTTGTTGAGAGTGGTGGTGCTGAGTGTGAAAGTGGTATGGGTGCTTTGGAGGGTGGTGTGAGTAGAAATGGGAGAAAGAGGAGGCATGGGCGGGAGAGGCATAAGATAGGGGAGGAGGCGAAACAGCGTTCTACCTCAACTAAAAGGAAGCCAAGGAGGAATGAAGGAGGAAAAAAGAGGAAAATGATTCCTCCAGTGGCTGTGACCTCAAAATTGTCATTTACGGCTGATGCCAGAAGTGGTCCAGCAAAAGGAGTCCAGCAAAAGGAGCCCTCGCTTTAATGATGCAGAGAATGTAGCCCTTGCGAACACGGTGGCCAAAGAACGGGTCATCCTGTTTTCCACATCCTCTTCAGCAAACCAGAAGAACGCTGCATGGTTTCGCGTCACCATGGCAGTAAAAGCTGCGAGAGAGATTGAGCGCACCCCAGACTGCATCCGTTATCGGTAAATAAAAATGATTACATTCTCTCTGTCTCTCTCTCTCTGTCTCTCCCAGAGGCGTATCTAGTGAAAATGGCACCTATGGCAAGCACTGAAACTGCGCCCCTGTCAAAAAAAAAAAAAAAACAGCTAATAAAACTACAAGTCTTTAACCGCTTCAGCCCCGGAAGAATTTACCCCCTTCCTGACCAGAGCACTTTTTGCGATTCGGCACTGCGTCGCTTTAACTGACAATTGCGCGGTCGTGCCAAACAAAATTGACGTCCTTTTTTTCCCACAAATAGAGCTTTCTTTTGGTGGTATTTGATCACCCCTGCGGTTTTTATTATTTGCGCTATAAACAAAATAAGAGCCACAATTTTGAAAAAAACGCATTATTTTTTCGATTTTGCTATAATAAATATCCCCCAAAAATATATAAAAAAACATTTTTTTTCCTCAGTTTAGGCCAATACGTATTCTTCTACATATTTTTGGTAAAAAAATCGCAATAAGTGTTTATTGATTGGTTTGCGCAAAAGTTATAGCGTTTACAAAATAGGGGATAGTTTTATGGTATTTTTATTAATAATTTTTTTTTCTAGTAATGGTGGCGATCAGCGATTTTTATTGTGACTGCGACATTATGGCGGACACATCGGATATTTTTGACACATTTTTGGGACCATTGTCATTTATACAGCGATCAGTGCGATTAAAAATGCACGGACTACTGTGTAAATGACACTGGCAGTGAAGGGGTTAACCACTAGGGGCGGGGAGGAGTTAAGTCAGTACTAGGGAGTTATTACTAACTGTAGGGGGATGGGCTAGCAGTGTCATTACTCTGATCACAGCTCCGATGACAGGGAGCTGTGATCAGTGACACTTGTCACTAGGCAGAACGGGGAGATGCTGTTTACATCAGCATCTCCCCATTCATACTCTCCGTGAGCCGTTCGCGGGTATCCCCGTGGTGATCGAGTCCGCAGGACCCGCAACCCAACTCACGGAGCTCCCGGCCAACACGCGCGCCGCCGGTGGCGCGCACGCAATGGCACAGCGGGGAATTCAAATGGACGTACAGGTATGCCCATTTGCCCAGCCATGCCATTCTGCCAACATACATCAGCGTGCGCAGGTCGGGAACCGGTTAACCACTTTAATACCAGGCACTTATACACCTTCCTGCCCAGGCCAATTTTCAGCTTTCAGTGCTGTCGCAATTTGAATGACAATTGCGCTGTCATACAACACTGTACCCAAACAAATTTTTTATCATTTTGTTCCCACAAATAGAGCTTTCTTTTGGTGGTATTTGATCACCTCTGCGATTTTTTTTTTTTTGCGCAACAAATAAAAAAAGACCGAAAATTTTGAAAAAAAAATGTTTTTCTTTGTTTCTGTTAAATTTTTTTGTAAATAAGTATGTTTCCTTCTTCAATGACGGGAACTGATATAGCTGCACTGACGGGCAGTGATAAGGCAGCACTGATGGGCACCGATGAGGTGGCACTGATGGGCACTGATGATGGGCACTGATAGACAGCACTCATAGGTGACACTGGTGGGCACTCATAGGCGGCACTGATGGGCACTCATAGGCGGCACTGATGGGTACTTATGGGTGGCACTGATAGGTGGCACAGATGGATACTGATGGGTGGCACTGATGACACTGATGGGTGGCATTGCTGGGCATCACTGATTTTATTTGTGCCATAATGGTGCCAGTCAGTGCCCATTTGTGGGCACTGATTGGCATATGTTGGGCATTCATTTGCACATATGGATGTACCTGGCCATCCACATGTTAGGTACTTCCCTGGTGGTCCTGGCAGCTTCCCTGTTGGTTCAGTGTGGGCATGCAAGGGGGGGCTTTGCTAATAAACAACCAGCACACCCTCCCCTGTCAGGAGAGCCGCCGAATGGCTCTCCTCTACTCGCGTCTGTCAGACGAGTGAGGAAAAAAAGATCAATGGCACTTCCTGTTTACATCGTGATCAGCCGTGATTGGACACAGCTGATCGCATGGTAAAGAGCCTCTGCTGGAGGCTCTTTACTGAGATGGGTGTAGCGGTGTGTCAGACTGGGCGCACAGCGGCTGTTATCCTGCTGGACATCATATGATGCCCAGTCAGGATAACTGAACCACCGCCCAGCCGTCATTCTGCTATAGGCCGGGCGGGAAGTGGTTAATCTTTCAATTAACAAATTATGGATTGGCACTACATAAAGTGCCCAAGTGCCCGATGGGTCAGTCCGCCCCTGCTGATTAAACATTCTACATTCAATGAAAGTTCATGTACTGCAAAGTTTGCACTGCATGAACTTTCACTGAATGTAGAATGTTTAATGAGCTTGTTGCACAAATCACTTTATTACACTTTATTTATGATATCTATTTATTTAATCCATATTGAGCACTATATTTGATTGGGTGCTTCTGCCTGGCACACACGCACAATCGCACATGATGATGACTTTTAAGTCATCATCATGTGCGATTGTGCGTGTGTGCCAGGCCTAAACAGAAGCAGCCAAACAAATATAGTGCTCAATATGGAATAAATAAATGGATATCATAAATAAAGTGTAATTAATTGATTTGTGCAGTGCAACAGCAGGTACTACTTTTAAGTAGACTGCGGATGCGACTTCAGGAGATGACCAGAGACTGCGAATGCGACATACTACAGGAGATGATCAAGTAGCCAGTTTTAAAATTTAAACTTTCAGCAATGCACAGCTATACAGGGGAGGGGTTAACACCATTGTCAGGGAGGGTTTAGCGAAACAGTGAGTCTACAGGCAGTGTAAATATAGGCAGAAAGACCTACCTCGCCAGCCAGGCTCACCTCCCGCTTTTGGCGGTATGGGGCGGAGCTTTCGGCAGTAGGGGGTGGGGCTTTTGGTGGTATGGGCGGCGATTTTCGTGGTCCAGGGCAGGGCTCTCAGAAGTCCAGGAGAGGCGATCTCAGCGCTCCGAACACATACAGACTACATGGGACGAGGCGGGGCAGGGTCAGAGTGTAAGTCGAGCTCCCTGCCCCACCCCTCCCTGCTGACAGAGCCTCCCTCAGCCTAAGCCAAGTCCAATAGCCCGAACTGGGTAGCGACTATCTGATAGAACACCGGCGCCGCACTCCAGCAAGCTTACTGCGGTGCGGGGAGTTATATTAGTCCGGGAGGATGGGTGGGGTTTTTTCATGCGGGGGGTAGCTTTTTTGCCACCCCCATGCCACTTGCCATGGCTGCCATAACTTATATACGCCACTGCTCCCTCCCTCTGTCTCTCTTTTTCTTTCTCTCTCTCTCTCTCTCTCTCTCTCTCTCTCTCTTTCTTTCTCTTTCTCTCTCCTCTCTGTCTCTCACTACATCTATCAATCCACAGTTGTTTGCTCAAAAGTTTCCATACCCTTGGCCTATAGTAGCATCACATACTAGCACATTATGAAATGCTTACCTTAGAATAGTGACCGGGTGCTGCTGCAGGGGCTGACATATTCCCTTAGGTTTTTATCTGTGTTCGCAGGCTCCAGCGCTGTAAGTGGCCAGAGCCGCGATGACAATACTCCCAAGCCCTCCTTTCCAGCAAGGAGCGCTGAAGTTCCGTCACGGTACGCCGGACCTTCAGAGTGCATGTGCCGCTGATGTCAGCGACTGAATGCAGGGTGAATGTCTCCTAAACCGTGAGGTTTAAGAGATATTCATTTTACCTACAGGTAAGCTTTATTATAGGCTTACCTGTAAGTAAAAATCACCAAGAGGGGCAATCAAACAATAAAAGGCAGTTGTATACCCTTATTTTTAATTTGTACCTACAGGTAAGCCTATAATAAGGCTTACCTGTAGGCAAAATGAATATCTCCTAAACCTGCACGGTTTAAGAGATATTCTCTTTGCATGCAGCCTCTGACATCAGCGGCGAATGAGCTATGAATGCCCGGCTGAAGGTCCAGCAGATGCTGCCGGACCTTGCCGGGAAGAAGACTCCCACGCGCATATGCGGGTGTGATGTCATCGCGGCACCGGCCACTAACCACACCGGAGCCACTTACCCGAAAGAAACGCCGAGGGCAAAATGTCAGCTCCCTCGGCATGGACTGGGCTGCGATACAGGGGCCTCGTTCTAAGGTAAGTATTTCATAATGAGCTAGTAGCTCATTATGCCTTTGCCTTACAGGGTCTTTTTTTTTTTTTTTTTACATGTGCGAGTATACAACCGCTTTAAGGTCAGGAGACTGTGATGGCCACTCCAGAACCTTTGCTTTTTTCTGCTGTAATCATTGGAGGGTCAGCTGGGTCATTGTCTTCCAGGAAAGTCCAAGATGTGCAGCTTTTGTGTAGAAGAATGAAAAATGGCTGCCAGTATTTTCTGATAACAATCAAGAGATCCCCAAATTTTACACTTCTTAATAAGTGATCGAACAGTACTGACTGACGTATTCAAGGCTTTGGATATCATTTTATTTTATTTTTTCCATTCTTCTAAAGTTACATCACATTGTTACACAGTTATTTTCTGCTCCCCGTGGCTTGGTATCTAGCCTGCTCAGTGTATCCATGTTAGAGCTACGAACTCATTGACTATTTATACACAGACACTAATTGCAATTTTAAATCCACAGATGTGGGAAATGGACCTTTAGTTTCCACTGTAACTTGTGTGCGTCACCTTGTGTGTTTGTACCAGCTAATGCTTAATGTACACAGGACATTTTGAAACCTCTCCTGAACTATTTAACTTGACAGATAGTAACCAACATTTAAAAACGTCCATTTTGCCGCATTTACATGCTGCGTTTAGTCGCATTTAGCCTCGTTTTTGTTTAGGAACGTTTTATTCAAATGGTCAAAATTGTATCTCCATTAAAAACACCTGTAAACAAAATGTGGCTAAACACTAGTTATTGCGTTTACAAGCTGTTACAGGTGTTTTGCATTTCAAATGCCTCTGAACATCCATCCTGAATGCATTTTTTTTGTTTTCCAAAAAAAAATTTTCTAAACTTAACTGCCTAGAAATGACTATAGACGATCCTGTGTACATGTACTGATAAGATAACATAGAGGAGAGATCAGGGATCCTGTGTAGATGTACCAATAAGATATCTTGATAATTTGAAAAAAAAGTAGTTATTGCGTTTACAAGCTGTTACAAGTGTTTTGCATTTCAAATGCCTCTGAACATCCATCCTGAATGCATTTTTTTTGTTTTCCAAAAAAAAATTTTCTAAACTCAACTGCCTAGAAATGACTATAGATGATCCTGTGTACATGTACTGATAAGATAACATAGAGGAGAGATCAGGGATCCTGTGTACATGTACCAATAAGATAACTTGATAATTTGAAAAAAAAGTTTTTATTGTTGTAAAAGTCTAGTCAAAATGTAATTGGGTGATGCTAAAGTAGTAATGCTGCATTATTTTATTTACAGATATTATGATTGCAAAGCTGCAGTTATTAAACAACTGGAGAAGCAGGGCACTGGATGTAAGCTGCAGTTAAATAACTGGCAAGAGATCTTCTATTTAAAGCTCATGTCAGAGACGGCATCTGATGCTCAGGAGGAGGCTGAGGTGCACAGGCCCAGCAAGCGGCTGAAAGCTGGTGAGTAAAATGAAAGATATCATATTCATGCTATCATTAACATTTCTATTTCTCAAGCTCATTATTCAAATAATGACTATACAGGGGGTCCCCTAGTTACAAACATCCGACTTACAAACGACTCCTACTTACAAACGGAGGGAGACAACAGGAAGTGAGAGGAAATCTACCCCTAGGAAGGGAAATTCATTCCTGTAAGAGCTATTATGGGGAAAAGGTACCTCCACTGATGCTTTACCACCAAGGCTTGTTTCCACAACAACCCAAAATTTTCAAAATCCAATTATCATTGGGACAGAAAGTGAGGTGAAATCTTCTGAACAGGGGCACACACAGCAAAACAAACATTACAGGGGTGTTAACCCTTCCCTATGCTATCCAAAAAGCTTAAAAATATTTTTTTTGGCTGGAGCTACACTTAAAAAATGTACATGTTCCGACTTACAAACAGATTCAACTTAAGAACAAACCTACAGTCCCTAACTTGTTTGTAACCCGGGGACCCCCTGTACATGAGAGACTCACATTTTGCTTTATTTCCCTGTTGTTCAGGTCCATCATCCGCATGGCAAGTTCCCCCACCCCTGGGCCCAAGTCGGGCACTTGCTCATTCTGGTGAGTACCTAAAACCGATAAATAAGCACCGTTAAACATTTATTTAACAGTTTTTGTTTTACAACAGTAGTATGCTACTATGCTGATAGTATTCAGGCCCAATTCTCTGCTTAAATAACAAATTGCTCAGAATAGGAACTATTATCCCCCTTACCTGGGACTCTACAGTCTGCTGGTTAGGCAGATATACTACATTTTGGTTCTTCTGCAGTTTACAACCCTTATAACAATACTGCTGTCTTTTAAGTCTCTGTTGCTTCTAAGTCATCATTTTCAGTGATTGCCCCCAATAACTAGGTGGTTCTTACAGGGATGCTCATGTGGAATTTCTGTTGATTGCAGCTGCCATACTAGCAGACAGTAGGTCTTGTCCATAAGTCTCACTTTTTGCTTTGTTTCCGTGTTGCCCAGGTCCATCTTCTGCATGCCAAGGTTCCTCTCTCCCGGGCCCAAGTCGAGCACCTGCCCATTCTGGTAAGTACCTAAAACCAATAGAAATGTTTTGCACTGTTGAATATTTATTTAACGATTTTTTGTTGTACAACAAAACGTAGTATGCTACTATGATGATAGTATTCAGGGCCAGTTCTCTGCTGAAATGACAAACCACTCAGAATAGGAACTATTATCCCCCTTACCTAGTACTCTACAGTCTGCTGGTTAGCTTTGAAGGCAGATATACTACATTTGGGTTCTTCTGCAGTTTGCAACCTTGATGATACTGCTGTCTGTTTAGTGGCTGAGAGTGTCAGTAGACTGTTCTCCTTTAAAAAAATACTAAGCGTGTCTTTTGTGAATGGATGGAATAAACCTTCAACTGATATGGAAAAAAAGTGCATGGAGTGGCCCCAATCCTCCTCTCTGGTTTCCACCACTGTTGCTCCCAAGTCATCCTTCTCAGTGATTGTCCCCCAATAACTAGGTGGTTGCTTGGATTGCAATGGGGCTCAAGAAATTAAAACTGGAGTATGCAGAGGGAGGAATCTCATTAACCAATTTATTTTTAGGGTTAAACTTCATAGGTAGAATGAAGTAAGATAAAAAAAAGCTAGGCTTTAAAAAACACTGTACACTTTCTTTTTTTTCTTCATTAATATTAAACCAAAAAAGTACATTTTTAGGTGTATATCCCCAAAAGTTTACTCTATCTACAATATTACCTTTTCATTTTTTCTTAACAGAGAGCCTTTATCGTTTGAAATCAGTGGCAGGGATAAAGCAGTGGCTCATTCCTCCTCAGAGTAAGTAATAAAGCTGTTGATTTGCATATCATCAACATCTACACCTTCTACGCTAGAATAAACATTAAAAAAGGCCATAAACAACTATCAAAATTTAGACACACCTAATGCATATATCTCACCTCACAATTGAATAAAAAGTCCCTATGAACTCTTTTTGTTTTTTGTGTAATTGAGAATTATCTGTTATATATCTGTAACACTTTTTAAATCATCTGATGTTATTAGCATCCAGCCAAATGATACTTTGCTATGTTCCAATGTAAGTCTATTTTCCAGCTATAAAAAAAAATCTGCAGCAAGAACATCTGCATCATCCCTGGCCCAAAGAACCTCACAAGCATATTCTAGTGAGTACCTACTACAAAGAAAAAATGTATGCAATAGAGAACATGGATTACTCTAGTATGCTGAGTGGTGATAGTGTGTAGACACTGTTCCCTAGTAAAAGACCAACCAATGTTGAAAGGATTTACCCCATTCTACCTCTAGGGATAGGGGACTGATCTCTCAATTATATAACTACCTCAATAACCTCTACCAACCCGAAAAATCTAGCCCTATGATTCAGTGGGAAACAGAAATAGTTTGCTCATTCCCCATAGAATCATGGTCTAAAATGATAAAAAAAACCTTCGCAAAAGCAACTGTGCTGCTGCATTCAGAGAATCACCACTGAAACTCTTTATTAGATGGTACATGACACCAGCTAAAATTCATTCTTTCTATCCCACGGCCTCCCCTGACTGTTTCAGGGGTTGCCCTGAAGAAGGCAATTACATCCACATATTCTGGAACTGTAAATACCTGGAACCAATATGGAATACAGTAATCAGTAGACTAGAAAAACCTCTAAAGAAGAAAATCTCCCTCTCACCACAAATTTGCCTCCTATACGCCTTGGTTCCAGAAATTCCTCTTCCATGTAACAGATTAATCCACTCTCTAATCAGCTCCATCCAATGGATAATAGCATTTAACTGGAAAACACATAATTTACCATGGCCCCAGGTTGAATCCAGAATGGAAACTCTCAGACTCTTAGAAAGGGTCCACCATACTCTATCGGATAGCATGCATATCTTTAATGACAAATGGTTATTTTGGTCCTCACCCGAAACTGCTCTTTAATAACCACCTGTTTTGCTTTGACATTGAGCTTCTCATATTGTATTTTTATTCTTAAACTTTTCCCCCATGTACCACACCAATGTACTGTATAACACGATACTATAACCTAACCCTTTGTATTATCAGTAACACTCCTCTCACCTGTACGAACCTTTTGGCATACATGTAACTGGTTTATTTCTTGTCTTCCAAATAAACTTTTGTAAACAAAAAATTAAAGGATTTACCCCTTCCCCTGGGACTCAGCGAGCTCCTGTTTTGCTGGGAATTTGGGAAGGCAGATTTTCTACATCGGTGTGGGCCTAGCTGCTTGCGTCCATACCCATGTTTCATTATTAATGGATAACCCCTTGTAAATAGTTTTCTAACGTATGTCATTAAAAAAAAAAAAAATGACATTACTATCATAAGAAGACTACTTTAAATCTAGTGTCCAACATTACCTTGACTCTTTTCATCTTTCTTTAACAGAAAGCCGTATCGGTAGGTCAGAAAGCTGTGCAGAAAAGAGCCAGACCATCATTCCCCAGCGTAAGTAAACAACCATTTGAATCTGATACAAAGAGACAGGACACACACATCATCCTCTACACATTCCACATAGGCAATGTCAGAAACAAGCTGTTTGCAGGATCCATTCACGCAGACAGTGTGTCATGGTTCTGCCCCGAAGCTTCCCCCTCACAGAGTTGGAATGACAGTTGAGTGAGTCAATGGCTCACTATTTATGCTATCAATCTTCTACATGAAGAGGGACTGAGCAGAGAAAGCCTGTGCCACTGCTCTCTGGTCCAGCGCAGGATTGCGTATGTGAAGTTCTATCAGTAAAGTACCAGGGTGGTGGTTAAGGGGGGGGGGGGATTTCATTAAAGTGATTCTAAAGTCTGTTTTAAAAAAACAAAAAACAAACATGTTATACTTACCTGCTCTATTGCAGTGGATATGCACAGGGCAGCCTGAATTCTCAGGTCCCTCTACTGTGCTCCTGGTCCCTCCCTCCTGTTGAGTGCCCCCACAGTAAGCAACTTGCTATGTGGGCACCCGAGCCGAGCTGTGGCTCCCTGTGTCCATTCAGACATGGAGCTGCCATTTGGCCCTGCCAACTCTCTCACCTGATTGTCTAACTGATTTTGACAGCCACGGGAGCCAATGGCGCTGTTGCTGTGTCTCAGCCAATCAGTAGAGAGAGTCCTGGATGGCCTAGGGACACGTGGACATTGCTGGGGCTCAGATAAGTATTAGGGGGGTTGCTACACACAGAAGGTTTTTTATCTTAATGCATAGAATGCACCTTCTGCCTTTACCACTCCTTTAACATTGTTTTTGCCCCTATACATAGGATGCATTCAGTGAACAAAAAATGTAGGCTGCAGAACCACTATTAATGCAATTATAGAAAATATTACAGCAATATGTAAATGTTAATGTGATATTAAAAAGTGTCACTGTATTCTTCAAGCTTACCTTGACTCCATTGTTCTGTCTTTAACAGAAAGCCGGATGCCTCATTTTGATAGCACAGATAAAGAGCGGGCCACTATTTTGGAACGTAAGTACTCCAGCTAGCAATAAAAACTAGCAGGAAATGCCATTATCATCCCATCATTCCACACTGGATTTACCTAAAAAAAAACACAACCCCTTCCATTATTCGAATGCACACATCACTCATATACCTATCAATCACTTGTCTAAGGAATGTTGTGTGATTTTTTTTCAAAAACATATTGAAAATTATCTGAAGTCATTATCCATGCACAGTACACTTACATTTTGTTGTTTTTTAATGTTTTTCAGATGCTACAACAGCGTTAGCAGCAGAGAAAATCTCTCCAGCAAAGACATCAGAAGCTTATTCTAGTAGGTACCTATGAAAAAGTAAAATGATAGATAGCATTCAATCAACATGTAATCCACAATAACAGTTTTATTAGTATTCTGAATGATAAAAGTCTGAAGACCCTTTTTCCAATGTAATATGAAAAATTAGTTTAGTTTTAGAAACGAATTTTCCCTTTACCTTGAACTCACTGGGCTATTGTCTTGCTCGGAAGGCAGAATTCCTACATCTGCCTTCATCTGCATTTTATGCGCCTGATGACTATCCTGCCTTCAATTCAGTGCTTGAAAGTGTCAGCAATGCAGACTCTTCTCAGACAATGAATGGCTCACTGTGCATGGAAAGTAGTTCAGATTTTGCAAAGGTCAACTAAAGCTGGATACACACTATACAATATTCTTTAGATTTTTTTCCTTTAGATTTAGAAACCATATAATATGAGGTCCAACCTAAACACTTTCAATGTGTATGCAATCTGGCAGGCCCTAGCACTACATAGTTAAAGGTAAATCTAAAGGAAATCAAACAACAAAAGTTGTATAGTTTGTAGTATCCAGCTTTAGTCAGGAAGTGTCTTGCTATGTTCCACAGCCTACTCACAAAAAAGTGCTTTGGTTATATGTTTGCAAGGAAATGTTAACATCTTCATTCATTTCTGCAACTCCAACTTTTAACACAGTAGCCAAAAGCCACCCTGGTCTAGATTTTTCGTTTTCCTTGCAGTCATCTAAAATTCACTGTTCGGGGAATATATGCTTTCAATATGAAATGGAGACTAAAGATCTTACATTTATTTATTCTGGGGAAATTAATCATGTAACACACTTCAGCGAGTGCCCCATAGGAAGCTATCTCCTATGTTGGTGCCTGTGTGGTCTTGGTCCAGAGCCACGCTGCCTGCAATCATACAAGCAGACAGCGGTGCACGTTTTCACCTCACCTTCTGTTGTTATAGAGTTTGATAGCAGCGGGAGCCAGCTATTGATCATCCCTGTGAAGAGGGACAGAGTGTAGAGCCACTGCTTTCTGGTACAGCGCTGGACCATAATGGATCTCATGTAAGTATTAATGGGTGGATGAGCACAACAGAGAGCCACTGACTGCCAGTCACCAGCTCTTTGCTCAGGGAGCTGTGAGAACCGAGCGATCGGCAGTGTTAAATCGCTTGGTTCTCAGTGTTAGAGGCACTGGGGCAGAGATGCAGCATCCACCTAGATAAGTATAAATCTGAAAAAACAAAATATACTTCTCTTTTAAAGATTTTCTGAGGTATTTCAATAAGTTGAAAAAGCATCAAATTTCATTGTTCTAATTATACTTACTTTTTTATTTCAATTCATGTTTTCCAGATCCAGCAGTTGCATCCACACAAGACATACACCTTCGAATAGGAGAAGATGAGCATTCTGGCGGTGAGTAACTGACATGAACACAAAAGATATGTATAAATACTGTTAAACATTAATCAAGCTTTTAATGTTTAAGTATTTGATAAATGTATGTTACCATAAGAATAAAATGTAATGCTTTTAGTATATAATCAATTTTATTTATATTTATGTAATCATTTACAATGCCTAATTCCTCTCTTTCAGATGATGAAAACAGACCCAATGCTCTTGGCTTTACACCCCCCCTATTCCAATCCTCGGAAGGCAGTGGTTGTGAGGGAGACAATGTACTGCTACAGGCATTGCTGGTACCCACTCCAGCAGCTTGTTTTTCCCCTGGGGAGGAGGACATATTGGGAGGTAATGAAGGGCAAGGGAATACTAGAATTCCAAGTTCACCAGGTGCCTGTCCCCAGGCTTGCATGCCACCATCTTCCCCAGTACAGTCTGCAGCAAGTCAGGGTGCGGATGTAGCACCAACAGAATATTTGCTGCAGACTGTACTGGGTGAAGTATGGTAATTAAATAGAAATATGCAAAGCTTACTCCGTCAACAGGCAGATTTTTTTCAAATGTTATTTGTGAGATTAGAGGAAGACTGGCACCGGGAACTGGCCAAAATGCGTTTCGATTTGCTGCAGGCAATCTCGTGCCATAATGCACCGTATGAAACCACAGCAGAATCGCCAGGTATAGAGGAAAGTGCACCAAATTCTGACCCTACCATCTGAATGTTGCAGCAAACTTCAATGTGTTGTGCATTCAGAGATGGTATTTTGCATACCTTGGGTGTAAATGAGTGGTTATTTGCGTTACTTGTGTTACTGCCTTATTTGTGTTACTGTTTAGTGATTCAAAGTCACTTAAATCCCCTTTCTTCCCCATTCTGATGCTCAGTTTAAACTTCAGAAAGTCATCTTCACCACATCTAGATGCCTAAATGCATTGAGTTGCTGCCATGTGATTGTCTAATTAGCAATTTGTGTTACCACACAGTTGAGGAAGTGTACTTAATAAAGTGGCCGTTGAGAAAAAATATGCACATCCTAATTTATTGTTTATTGTTTACAATGTTAAACTTTTGATGCTTTTAAGCATGTTGCTTATACGTTTTTTGTATTTTTGTAATTTTTTTACATTTGTATTGTGAAAACTTTATTAAAAAAAAATGGAAATGCAAACTGGATAAACTTTTGCTTATTAACTACCCCCTTCCTGAACCAGGCCCATTTTCAGCTTTCAGCACTCTAATGCCGCGTACACACGGTCGGACTTTTCGTCTACAAAAGTCCAACAGCCTGTCCGACAGACTTCCGGCGGACTTTCGGCGGACTTGCAGCAGACTTTCTAACGAACGGACTTGCCTACACACGACCACACAAAAGTCCGACGGATTCGTACGTGATGACGTACACCGGACTAAAATAAGGAAGTTCATAGCCAGTAGCCAATAGCTGCCCTAGCATGGGTTTTTGTCTGTCGGACTAGCACACAGACGAGCGGATTTCGGGTCCGTCGTAGTTACGACGTAAAGATTTGAAGCATGTTTCAAATCTAAAGTCCGTCGGATTTGAGGCTGAAAAAGTCTGCTGAAAGTCCGGAGAAGCCCACACACGAACGGATTACCAGCCAGCTTTAGTCCGTCGGCGTCCGTTGGACTTTTGTAGACGAAAAGTCCGACCGTGTGTACGCGGCATTACACTTTGAATGACAATTGTGTGATCATGCTACACTGTACACATATGAGATTTTTATCATTTTGTTCACACAAAGCTTCCTTTTGGTGGTATTTTTTTGCCAATCAAATGAAAAAAGACAGAAAATTGTGAAAAGAAGAACATTTTTCATAGTTTGCAAACAAGTAATTTTTCTTCTTCACTGATGGGATGGGCGCTAATAAGCTGCACTGATGAGGTAGCACTGATTGGTGGCACTGGTGGGCACTCATGAGGCAGCACTGATAGGTACTGGTAGGCAACACTGATGGGCAGCACTGATAAGGCTGCAATGATAGGCGGCATTGATGAGCACTGATAGATGGCACAGATGGGCACTGATAAGATGCACTGACAAGTGACACTGATGAGGAGAAACTGATGGGCACTGAATAGCAGCACTGTTGGGGCTGCACTGATAATCAAGACACTGATAATCAGTGCTTTGATTATCAGCGCCAATGTCCCTTTAACACATGGTGGTTATCGGTTCTCTTCTTCTCACAATAACTGGCTTGTGCTTACATCCATGATCAGCTGTCATTGGACACAGCTGTTCATGTGGCGTGTGGGCAGCGCGATTGTGGGAGGATGTCCATGTTTGCCCTCCCGGCACTGTAAGCCCGCACTGTAGCCATCTTTCGGCTATAACGTGGGCAGCAAATAGTTAAAGAAAATAAACTTTTTTTTTAAATGGAACTTGGTGGAACTCATTTCCACCACCTCTGCCTCTGGCCCTCTATGACCTTTAAGACCCTTCCACTGTTATTAAAGTTTGACAACACCCAATATTTTTTGCTATTGTTTGTATTTCTTTCTATCAATCTTTGTCTATTCTATGCTCAAAAATGGATTCAAAAATAAATTTAACACAAATTCCCCAGAAGAAAAAAAAAATTCACGCAGTTTCTCATTAGATATATGATAAAATGTGTATTCATTTAATACTTACCAAAGTCTAGAAATCCTCCTATATGAGTTATTCTTCTTCTGCTATATCCTCTTCAAGTTCAAACTGTAGCATTACTTTCACTATACTGGGAAAGAGAGAGCGATAGTTTGTTAGCTACATCAAGGGATATGGTTGAGAGAAAGCGAGAATAAGAAAAGAGTGTTACATACATGGTGGACACGGTGTATAGGGAGGGAAAGAGCTGGATACACAAGAGGAAATGGTATACAGAAAGAGATAAAATAAGAAAGTGGTAAGAAACAAAAGTGATATATATATATATATATATATATATATATATATATATATATATATATATATATATCAATGATTGACAAGACAGTAAATGGGCAATTAAAAAGACAATCACTTTTTTTAGGAGAATCCCCAGGGGTAAGCATTTCCAGTCTTGCCATGTAGTGTGGTCTTCAGGAGTGCCCGAATCTATGGCCAGCTAATGTAATATGGTTGGTTTCGATATTATGGCAGCACGTAGCAGCATGCTGTCATCACAACGCCAAAGGTCCAGTTGAAGGCGACACAAATAATTTTTTTGCTGATGTAGTGGGAGCAGTGGGAGACAGGATTTAACAGCTCATGCCTGGACTTCTTATGTCCGTGTTATTTTAAATTTATGTTTAAAAAATAATTATTGAGCAGCAGCACCACCACCGCAAAATTGTCATGCAGATCTAAAATTATAAGTGAGACCCCACACCTCTTAAAACAATATCTGTGCAGGTGCACCAGAGTAATAGTACTGCAGGTTTAATAGCATATGTGAGAACCCTCACCTTCTTCAACAACCCATTCTGTTTAAACTTGAACTAAAATATAAACCATTTGTGTCTACTGTAATGTTCAGGGGTGTAGCCGCATTGGTTAATTATTGTTTGGAATCACATACGGAACACATAACTAACAAACAGAAGTACATCTTTACATTTTCATGCATATGAAAATAAGCTTACAATGGTAAATGCTTTCAACTCTGAAATACTGATCAAAAGCACACTTTGATTCAGTACAATAGAAGCATAACAAATAGGTTCACTTCACAGGGCTTTAATTAAATTTTGGTAAGTATTCCACATTGTCCTGCAGGCATGTAGCACCAAGACAGGTGTCTCCTACAGCTCCTATTAATCCACCCCTCTGCACTACTATTGTCCAGCCTTCAGTGCTGCTTCCTGGAGTTTGTGTTTTAGGTCCAGAGTCCCCGTATTCAGGGGTGGAGGTTCTTTCCCACCCTAAAATATCTCTGAACCTCCAAAATTCCAGGTCCCAAATAGACAACTGTTAAATCAGAGAAAACTGTACATCAGTCTTCTCCTTTTTATCAATAACCTGGAACCTTCTCACACTACATGGGTGAGACCCCTGAATAACCAAACTGCAATGAACTTTTACCCTATGGGAACCTCTTTGCTGTCCAATAAACTTCAGTCCTTAACAAATCCTCAGCATCGTAAACAGTATATATAGAAGAGTTGTGCTGGAGCTGGAGAAAGTCCAAAGAAGGGCAAAGAAACTAATAAGGGGACTGGAGGACCTCAACTACATAGAACGACTGCAAACGCTAGATTTATTCCCATTGGAGAAGCAACGCTTGAGAGGGGACATGATAACGATCTACAAATACCTCAATGGGGATCCGAGCATAGGAAAAAAAAAGTCTCAGAGACTGTAAGAGGACACGGGGTCATGCGAGGAGAAGCGGTTTAACCTTAAACTGCGCAGGGGTTTTTTCTCTATCAGGGCAATAAGGATGTGGAACACTTCCAAAAACGGTGGTGGCTGCAGTTGGGAGGGATACTTTTAAAAGACTCTTGGGTATATATCTTAAAAAACACAAAATACAGGGATATGGGAAATAATTATAAACAAACGTACACCTACAAAGGTTGAACTAGATGGACTATTTTCTTTATTTAGCCTACTATGTAACTATTTAAAACTAAAAATTTTTTTTTTTTTTGTGTCACAACACTGCATTGTTTAGACAGTAGATGTGTTATAACGCTTTATGTTAATCGTTCAAAAACATGTAAGGAAACATAATAGGAAAAATATAACGTAACACATGGAACAAAAATTACAAAAACTTTTTTTGGACTTTCATTCAGTATCATAGCTGAGAACTGGGTATTCCAGCTTGCGCAAATTGACTTTTAGGAACGCAAGTTTTTCCATTAGCTGGGGGGCCAGTTGTGAACGTTGGGGGCACAATATGTTCCCAGTCACAGAAAAAACCCTTTCACTTTGAACAGTTGTAGGTGGGCATGACAGGAGTTCCTGGGCTACTTGGGAGAGAGCTGGCCAAATATCTCTTTTGTCATCCCAGAATTCTAAAGGATTTGCGGTGGGGGCAAAATGGGCTCTGCAAGGTATGTATTTACCATGTCCTGCACACTTTTTTTTCGGGGGGAAGTCTGCTGGGTCCCACTAAGCTGTCTATTGCCTGAACCAAAACAGAGGCTGCTATGGTGGACTGAGGAGTGGTTGCACTATTGCTACGGCTGCTGGACAGAGACACAGATTCATGTTCCTCCAGCTCTGCTTCTTCATCCTCTTCCCCGCGTCGAAGCCTTGAGATTTTGTGATTTTTCTCTGTGACCCTGTCTACCAGTTTATCTCGCCAGAAGGTCAGGGAATTGGATCTCAGGGCCATCTTGCCCTTTATCCGTGGGTCACAAAGAGTGGCCAACATTACTTCGGGGCATGAGTCTGTGAGCTCTTTCAGCCGCCTACTTAGTTCAACCTTACACCTCCTGAGCAGGGCCATTACTTTTGGTACATGTCCCCCAGGCAACACCTCCTTATATGACAGAAAAGCATCTATGTTATTAACCAGATATGACATGAGTGGTACTACTTCAGATATGCTGGCACTTTCTTGGCTCAGTTGTTCCGTGACAGCCTTAAAAGGCTTGAGTACTGCCACAAGCTGAGCAATCATTGCCCACTCCTCCCTAGCAAGTAGTCTGCTAATACCAATGTAATGTTCATTTGACATGGCATGAAGGGCCTTCTGCTGTTCTAGTATGTGTTCCAACATATCCAAAGTTGAATTCCATCTCGTGACAACATCGATTTTGAGGTGGTGCTCATTCAGCCCTGCTTTTTTTTTGCTCCTTTCTGAGGATATGGCTATCTTTTACACTACGATGAAAGTGTGCCGCAATCTTGCGACACGAGTCAAGTAGTGTGGCCAGCTTTCCAGATGTGTTTTCCTCAGAAAGCGCATCTTTCACAATGAGATTAAGCAAATGGGCTGAGCAGCATACACCCACATATTTACCACCCCGCACAGCTTTAAGCATATTTGCACTACCATCTATAACGACAAAGCCCATCTCTGCCTGAGTACCTGCCTGCTCTCCCAACCACTGTGCCACCATCCTCTTCAGTGATTGCAGAATGTTGTGGGCAGTGTGTTGCTCATCCATGACCTCAGCATGGAGAAGGAAGGAATGATGCCCTTGCTTGGCTAAGGTGGCTGAGCCTCTTGCCCCAGAACATACTATATATTGCAGTACCTTAGGTTGCCACCAATGTGCTGTCAGGGACAAAAAGGCATGCTGGCCACTTGGAGCACTCCATAAATCTGTAGTGAAGTGCACTGACTGGCCAGCAGACTTTGCCAGCTCCTCCTTCAACACTCCAACACATGAGCTGTAAAGAGATGGCACTATAGTGCGGCTAAAAGTTGTACGAGAAGGGGCATTAGTGGTAGGTTAACCAAAGCACAAAAACACAAGGTGAGTATAGTAGCAAGTCCAAGTTGCAATCTTGAAACACCCAATACGAGGACAATATGCGACCGGTATAAACTATGTGGCATGTTCACCAATGCCAGGAGCCTGGCGGACAAGATGGGTGAACTAGAGATACTGTTGTACAAGGAGGATTTGGATTTTGTGGGATTTTCAGAGACCTGGTTCAACAGCTCTCATGATTGGCTGGCAAACATTCAAGGGTATAACCTATACCGCAAGGATAGAGAGGGTAAAAAATGGGGAGGGGTATGCCTATATATCAAGAATAATGTACAAGTGAATGTGAGAGATGACATCACTGAGGGGGCTAGGGAGGAGGTGGAATCTTTATGGGTAGAGCTCCAAAGGGATGAAGCTAAGGGGAAAATAATACTGGGAGTATGCTATAGGCCCCCTAACCTGAGGGAGGAAGTGGAGACGGATATCCTATCACAAATTGGATTAGCAGCAAGGATGGGAAGTGTTATCATAATGGGGGATTTTAATTATCCAGACATAGACTGGGCGGAGGGAACCGCGCATTCATTTAAGGCTCGCCAGTTCCTTAGTGTCTTGCAGGACAATTTTATGGGTCAGATGGTAGACGCACCAACTAGAAATAAAACATTACTAGATCTACTGATTACCAACAATACAGACCTGATAACAGATGTGGAAATACGGGGCAATTTAGGTAACAGCGATCACAGGTCAATTAGTTTCAGCACAAATCACACAAATAGGAGACATGAAGGGAACACAAAGACACTGAATTTCAAAAGAGCCAACTTCCCTAAACTACAAACCTTGCTAAAAGGCATAAATTGGGATAAAATATTAGGAACAAAGAATACGGAGGAGAGATGGGTTTGCTTTAAGAGCATATTAAATAAGGGCATTAGCCAATGTATTCCATTGGATAATAAATTAAAAAGAGCGAACAAACATCCTGGATGGCTTAACTCCAATGTAAAAATGCATATAAAAGCAAAGGAGAAGGCCTTCAAAAAATACATGGTTGAGGGATCATCCACAGCATTCAGAATTTTTAAAGAATGCAATAAGAAATGTAAGGGTGCAATTAGGATGGCTAAGATAGAACGTGAAAGACACATAGCGGAGGTGAGCAAAAAAAATCCCAAGAAATTCTTTAAGTATGTAAACAGTAAAAAAGGGAGGACAGACCATATTGGCCCCATAAAAAATGAGGAAGGACATCTGGTTACAAAGGATGGGGAGATGGCAAAGGTATTAAATTTATTCTTCTCCTCAGTCTTCACGAGTGAATCGGGGGGCTTCAGTAACCAAAACTGCAGTGTTTATCCTCATGACACAACACAGGAAGCACCTACATGGTTAACAGAGGACGGAATTAAAATTAGACTTGAGAAACTTAACATTAATAAATCACCGGGACCAGATGGCTTGCATCCGAGGGTACTTAGGGAACTCAGTCAGGTGATTGCCAGACCGTTGTTCCTAATTTTTACAGACAGTCTATTGACTGGAATGGTACCAGCTGATTGGAGAAAAGCCAATGTAGCACCAATATTTAAAAAGGGCCCAAAAAACATCCCTGGGAATTACAGACCAGTTAGCCTAACATCAATAGTATGTAAACTCTTGGAGGGGATGATAAGGGACTATATACAAGATTTTAGTAATAAGAATGATATCATTAGCAGTAATCAGCATGGATTCATGGAGAATCGTTCTTGCCAAACCAATCTATTAACCTTCTATGAGGAGGTGAGTTGCCATCTAGATAAAGGAAGGCCCGTAGACGTGGTGTATTTGGATTTTGCAAAAGCATTTGACACAGTTCCCCATAAACGTTTACTGTACAAAATAAGGTGCGTTGGCATGGACCATAGGGTGAGTACATGGATTGAAAACTGGCTACAAGGGCGTGCTCAGAGGGTGGTGATAAATGGGGAGTACTCAGAATGGTCAGGGGTGGGTAGTGAGGTTCCCCAGGGTTCTGTGCTGGGACCAATCCTATTTAATTTGTTCATAAACGACCTGGAGGATGGGATAAACAGTTCAATCTCTGTATTTGCAGACGATACTAAGCTAAGCAGGGCAATAACTTCTCCGCAGGATGTGGAAATCTTGCAAAAAGACCTGAACAAATTAATGGGGTGGGCGACTACATGGCAAATGAGGTTCAATGTAGAAAAATGTAAAATAATGCATTTGGGTGGCAAAAATATGAATGCAATCTGTACACTGGGGGGAGAACCTCTGGGGGAATCTAGGATGGAAAAGGACCTTGGGGTCCTAGTAGATGATAGGCTCAGCAATGGCATGCAATGCCAAGCTGCTGCTAATAAAGCAAACAGAATATTGGCATGCATTAAAAGGGGGATCAACTGCAGGGATAAAACGATAATTCTCCCGCTCTACAAGACTCTGGTCCGCCCGCACCTGGAGTATGCTGTCCAGTTCTGGGCACCAGTCCTCAGGAGGGACGTACTGGAAATGGAGCGAGTACAAAGAAGGGCAACAAAGCTAATAAAGGGTCTCGAGGATCTTAGTTATGAGGAAAGGTTGCGAGCACTGAACTTATTCTCTCTGGAGAAGAGACGCTTGAGAGGGGATATGATTTCAATTTACAAATACTGTACTGGTGACCCCACAATAGGGATAAAACTTTTTCGCAGAAGAGAGTTTAATAAGACTCGTGGCCACTCATTACAATTAGAAGAAAAGAGGTTTAACCTTAAACTACGTAGAGGGTTCTTTACTGTAAGAGCGGCAAGGATGTGGAATTCCCTTCCACAGGCGGT